>NC_135311.1:88934454-89236254 GCF_048772815.1 Callospermophilus lateralis | reverse complement strand
CAGCTCACTCAGGTTTTTGGCAGAATTCAATTCCTTGAAGCTATAGACTGAAGTCTGTTGTTGGCTGTGAACCTGGGGACATTCTCAGCAACTCAGGACCATCCCCATTCCTTGGCATGGACTCCATCATCTCCAGAGCCATCAGTGGCATGCCAGTCCCTCTACACAGGGTGTCTCCAATTCCTTCCTCTTTCCCCAGCCAGAAAACATTCTTTGCTTTTAAAGAGCTTATGTGATCAAGTTAGAACTACCCAGATAATCTCCCCTTTTCCATAAAATATAGCATAACCAGATGAAGTATATTATTTTATCATATTCCACTCCCAATCAAAGGGGAGTGTATTGAAGAAGGACCAGGATCCTTGGGGATCATTCTTAGAATTCCACCTACCACAATCTGTGGGCTTTCCATACCATACCATTGTCTTATCACATTGCCAAGATCCACACTGTTTAATTGAATTCTATCAAGAATTCCAATGAAGCTCAAAGTAGTTGTACACACCTATAATACCAGCTATCAGGGAAAGAGGAAAAAGGATTGTGAGTTTGAGGCCAGCTTGGACAATTTAGCGAGACCTTGTCCCTTAAAAAAAAAAAAAAAAAAGAAATCCATTGACATTTGAACCAGAATTGCATTGGATCTGTATGTAGCTTTGTCTTTCTGTTATTAAATCCATTTATTTTAAAAAATGAGATATTGCCCAATTTTAATTTTTCAATAAGTCTTATATTTATTTCTCTTTTTTATATGTCATAAGCAAATGTTACAATGAACTCTTCTCTGAAGCAAAAGTTTGACTTTGAGGTGGGATTTCTGAAGTAGGAGTGCAGAGGCAAATCCTATGTTTCAAAAGCAAATAGAAAACCATACATGGCCACTTCAGGATTTTAGAAATCAACCAAAGACATTCATCTACTTGAAAAGGTAAATTTCAGTAGGAATAGCAGGACTATCAGTAAGAATGTATTAAGAATAGCATGGCATTATATCCTGGGGTTCCTCCCTTTCCCCACCCCAGCTGTGCTGTCCAATGACTTACCAGAGCAGGGCAAGCTGTGAGGACTGGCAGTCAGGCTCCTCACCAGAAGGTGCTGATTCACTTTGGAGTGCAGCACACATACTTAGGGGCATTGTCAAAAATGAGAGTTTTGAAAAATCCAGGAATAATAGCAAATAATTTAAGAAGGGTGATATTGTGGATAGCCTGAGGTCCTAATATTGCTTGGGCAATCAACAGATTGATTGACCAGCCATAAAATTCGAATTAGAAGTGAAATCTAGAGACTAAGATAGTGATTGTGGGCCTTCAGAAGTGTTAAGATGGCCCTGATGATTTGGAAGCCTCTGGTTATTATGAGTGTGAAGCCTTGAATATGCAGAAGGTGTGAACCAGGAGAGACTCACAGACTTCCCAAATTTTGATTGCATTCCTTAAATCCATACAGATTTGTTGGCAAACAGTGAAAGCCGAAGATGTTTATGCACAATGTCAAATCAATCTTTTATCAACCATTATGCTAGGCAAACAGGCTTAAAAACAAAATGAACCAAAACAAGAAAAAACCTGAGTAGAGCATCTGTGTTGTATACAAGTGGAGAGACAGACTATAAAATTCACCTAGGAAGTCTTTAAATAAACAAATCAACTATACTATCCCTGGAGGGGATAAGACTCCAGAGCTGCTATGATATATTATCTCAAATGTCCAATTTAAAAAATCTCCATACAATAAAAACAGAAAAATGTGGCTATATACAGGGAAAAACATCAACTGAAACTGTCTCTGAGGGGCCAGTCATTGGTCTTAGCAAAGCAAGTCTTCAAAGCAATTACTATAAATATGTTTAGATAAAGGAAATAATATTTGAGAACTAAAGGAAAATGTAACACTAGTGACTTACCAAATAGAGAATGTAAAGAGATAATGATTATTTTAAACCTCAAATTCTGAAGTTGAGAAGCATAATTTTTGAAGTGAAAAATTCATTACAGCAGAGGTCAGCTAGCAAAATACAGTGAATGAATGAAAAGTCAGTGGTAGAATGTTTTCTTTACACATGTGAGACCTTGGTTTTAATCCCCAGCACTGCCAAAGAAAAAACAAACAAACAAAAAAACAACTTCAAAAAATAATGGATGAATGATATTGATGATAGACCAAGAATTATAAGAAATTACAGACTAAGAAAAAATATGAGGACAGTCTCAGAGACCTGAATAACACTACCAAATAACCAAACATAAGTGTCTCAGAGTAAAGAAGAGAAAGGGAAAGAAAAAAAATTTAAGAAATAATGGCTGATAAAACCTAAAATATATATAGTAAAAGACATCTGTATTAGTTTGACTAATAAAATACTATAGATTGGGTAGTTTAAGCAAAAACCATTTATTTATTGCAGTTTTAGAAGCTAGGAGGTCCAAGATTAAGGAGCTGGCAGATTTGGTTCCTGACCAAATCTGAAGGTCCTTCTCCTGGTTTATAAATGCCCACCTTTGCATTGTGTCCTTACATAGTAGAAAGTAAGAAAGTGAGCTCTGATCACTCTTTCTCTTCTTATAAGAACACTGTCCCATCACAGAGACTCCCACCTTCACTAATATCATCACAATGGGAGTTAGGACCTCAGTGCATGAATCTGTGGGGAGAGGGTACAAATAATCAGTCAATAATAGCATTCAGTAAAAGAGTTTGAATGTTGAACTAGAAAATATTAATATCATAAAAGTAGTAAAGGAGGAACATAGAAATAAAAATCAAGAGATTATTATAGATAAAAGTGGCAAAATTGCAGAAATAAATTCAAATAAGATTCAATGAAGCCTGTAACCTAGCGGCTTGGGAAGCTGAGGCAGGAGGATTTTAAGTTCAAAGCCAGCCTCAGCAAAAGTGAGGCTCTAAGCAATTCAGTGAGACCCTGTCTCTCAATAAATTTCAAAATGGGGCTGGGGATGTGTCTCAGTGGTCAAGTGCCCCTGAGTTCAATCCCTGGTACCAAAAAAAAAAAAAAAAAAAAGATTCAATGAATACATAAGAAGTAAAAAGTAAAAGCATAAAATACATGTATCGGAATGGACAAAACTAAACCTTACAATACCAGTTTTTATGTTTTAGCTAAGTGATGTCCCCCAAAAGCTCATGTGTGAGGTAATGCAAGAAACTTAAAGAAAAAATTATTGGATTATGAGAGCCTTAACCTAATCATGCATTAATCCACTGGGTAGTAACTGTAGGCAGGTAACGTATTGCTGGAGGAAGTAAATCACTGGGAGTGTGTCTGAGGTTTATATTTTGTTTCTAGTGAGCAGAGCTCTCTTTGTTTCTGGTGGTCTTGTCCTGAGCTGCTTTTCCCCACTGCACCTATCCACCATGTTGTTCTGCATCACATCAGGCTCAGAGCAAAGGAGTTGGCCATCTATGGACCGAGACCACAGAAACCATGAATCCCAAATAAACGTCCTCCTTTAAAATTGTTCTTGTTAGGTCTTTTGATCACAGTGGCAAAAAAGCTGACTAAAATACCAATTGCTGCTACAAATATTACAGGAACTCTCATTTATTGTTGGTGGGAATACAAAATAGTATAGATACTTTGGAATACAGTTTGGAAGTTTCTCACAAAATTAAACAAAATCTTTACCATATGATCCAGCAACTGTTCTCCTAGGTCTTTGCCTGATTGGAAAACTTATCTCTATACAAAAATCTGCACATGAATGTTTATAGTAGTTTTATTTGTAATTACCAAAAAAAACTGGAAGTCCTTAGTGTTTCCTTCAGTAGGTTAATGGATAAACTGTGGTACATCCATAGAAGGTTACCTATGGAAAATAAGAGCATGGTAATGCCAAATGTATAGTTTTAAATGAAATAAGCTACTCTAAAAAGACTACATACTCTTTGATCTTATTATATGACAGTCTGGAAAAGGCAAAATGACAAAAATAGTAAAAAGATCAGTGTTTTCCATGATTTGGTAGGAGTGGTAGTAGGAAGAAAGGCTGAATAGGTGAAGAACAGGGAATATTTTAGGGTGCTGCAATGATCTTGCATGGTAATATAGTTGTGGATACGTGACACTGCATTTATCAAAACTTTATAGCAAGAAAGTGAGAATTAATTGTGCAAATGTAAATATATGATTTAGGAGGTTGAGGGAACTCCAGGATTGAATCCAAAATGTGATAAAATATTCTAATTGTACGTATTACAAATGAATGAAGCAACACCAGTGAAGGGAGTGGTAAAAGGTGATGATTTAGGTTACTTTGGAAATAAGTGATGTCTTTAAAACTAACAACAAAAATAAACTGTGCATAAGTACTGTCTTTAGTTTATAAAGTTATTACCTATGGGGATATAGCTTAACAATTATGATTCTGCTCTACATATATTTTGTGGAATTGAACAATGAAAGTTAATGGACGTCAGATGACAGGAGGCATTTTTTTCTAACTATTGGACAGGGAGTTTATAGATAAACCAAGGTGGAGGCTAGAATGACTTGTGTGGTAATGGATTAGAGTAGAAGATTTCAGAATTAACTCAAGTTTAGCTTACTATTCATACAGATGTCTGTATATAAAATGTGTATATGCATGGGTTAGTATGCATGTATACATTTCCTTTCTCTACCAGCTCAGCAGGACTGAAGGCCACGACACTCCAGTGCAGTGAACATACCTCCTTCTCAGATCATGGTTTCTGATATCATTTTTCAATTAAAAAGCAGCAGGGCTCCTTGATGAAATAGCTGACACTAGGATTGGTGTAGGAAATATGAAAAGTGAACTAGGAGAATCTTGTAGTGCCAGACAATAAGGAAGGTCTCAACAAACAATTCCTTCCTTGCCACAAAGTTGGCAAGGATAAAGAAGTGAAATGGACACTGCTGTTGTCAAAGGGACACAGAAGTGAAAGGAAAGATTCCCCAATAGCTGGAGCAATTTGAACAAAAACAAACAAGAAAACAAATATAGCACTATTGGGTCATAATGCAAAGTATAAAATAAGTATCCATAAGCCCATACTAGTATAAATAAACAATTGGATACATAATAAAGGGAAAAGGGCAAATTTTCCATGCAGAAGAATTCCAAATACTTTATACAGACACTCTAGCATAAAAGAGAAGGAGCATAACTCCCCATGCTTTAAGTGTGGGTAGAGAGTATAGTGATTTCTTTCAAAGATAGCATGGAAATGAGAAATAAAAGAGTAACTTGCAGTAGAGAACTTGACAAATATTATTAGCTCAGTCAGCCAAGGAGGAGCTAGAGACAAAATATAACCCCCCCAGGCATGTCCCCAGTGACCTCCTTCCTCTAGCCAAGCCCCATGTGCCTAATTACCACCCAGTAATCCATTCAAATTATCAATCCTTGAAGAGAATTAATCCACTTGTTAGAGTGCAGCTCTCATAATCTAACAATTTCATCTCTGAACCTTCCTTTTGTCTAACATAAGCTTTGTGGGGGCACAACTCACATCCAAACCATAACAACCATAGAGGACATTATGCAGAATACCTGGTTAAACATTTCTCAATATATATGTTAGATTATCAAAAGCAAGGGAAATCTGAGAAAATGTTGCTGTTGAGAATCATCTAAGCAGATGCAATGAGGAAGTATTATGTGGCACTCTGGATGGGATCCTGGCACAGAAAATGGACTTTAGAGGAAAAATGAGATTTGTTTAAAGTATTGACTTTAGTTAATAATGTATTGATATAAAAATACCATAAAGTATTGGTTCACTAATTTAAAAAAAATTACATACTATGTAAAGTATTAATAATAGGAAAAAACAGGAGGCAAACTATGCAGAAACTACACTATATTTCACAATTTTTTTGTAAATCTAAAACTCTAAAAATACAGTTTAATTTTTAAAAGTAAGCGTATACATCTGTATGTATATACATCTGTGCGTGCATGTGTGTGTGTGTGTGTTTATTATACAAGTTGAAACCATAAAAAAGCCTTAGTGGCTATAAAAATATCATGCAAAATAGAATTTTAGACAAAAATATTGTTATGTCCATGTATAGGAATAATAATATTCAGCAATAAAAATATAAATTATAGATGCATACTACAACATGGATGAACCTCAAGAACATGCTGTTGGGCATGGTGACTCAAACCTGTAATCCAAGAGGGTCAGGAGGCTGAGGCAAGAAGATTGCAGGTTTGAGGCCAGCTTCAGCAACTCAGTGAGAACCTGTCTCAGAAAGGAAAAATACAAAAACACAAACACAAACCAAAAATCCAAAAAGGGCCTAGGGATATAGGTCAGTGTAAAGTGCCCCTGGGTATTCCCAATACCCTCCCCACACCCCAAATAAAACCACATTATGCTAAGTGAAATAAAGCCAGATGCAAAAGACCTCACTTTCTATGATTCTATTTATATAAAATATCATAAAAGGCAAATCTTTAGATATAACATAGGGGTTAGTGGTTGCCTAAGCTTGGTAGTGAAAAAGTGTTTTGGCTATAGTTAGGTATGAAGGATCTTTATAGGATGTTGAAAATGTTGTAAAATGGGAATGTGGTTAGGGTTCTGAATATTTCAAAATCTACTAGTTAATTTTAAATTTATTAAAAATCATTGCATTGCATAATTAATATGGGAAAAGGAGAGTGAAGTTTTGATATCTAAATTATATGTCAATAAAGCTGTTTAAAAATTCTTGTTATTCTCTAGATAAGTTAATGAATATATATATATAATATATAATGAATATATTAGTTATTTTTAAAAATATATGTTGCCAGTGTGCAAATAAATAGGTTGTTTTTTTTAAATAAGGGATTGAACACAGGGGCACTTAACCACTGAGCCACATCCCCAGTCCTTTTTTATTTTATTACAGACAGACAGGGTCTCGCTGAGTTGCTTAGGGCCTCACTAAGTTGTTGAGGCTGGGTTTGAACTTGCATTATCCTCCTGCTTCAGATTCCTGAGTCACTGGGATTACAGGTATGTGGCGCTGTGCTCAGCATAAATAAATAGTCTTATAGGAACATTTTACTGGAAAGGCAACTAATTCCAGAGAAAACTAAAGAGAGTGTTCAATCTAAATAAATTGCATTAGTTAGCATTTTATATCTGTGACAAAATACTCAAAAAAGCAACTTAGAGGAGGAAAGATTTATTTTGACTCAGGGTTGCAAAGTTTTTAGTCCATGGTGGACTGGCTCCATTGCTTTGGGACTAGAGAGACAGAACATCATGGCAGACGGTGTGGTAGAGCAGAGTTGCTCACCTCATGGCTGCCAGGAAGCTGAGAGGGGGAGAGAGAAAGTGAGTGGGGAGAAAGAGCAAGCTCTAGGAAAGGGCTCGAGACAAATACAAGGCCCCAGTTACATATTTCCTTCAACTAGACCTGCTATCTACAGTTTTGGTCACCCCCAAATATCATCAAATATGACTCCTTAATGAATTAATCAATTGATGGGGTCAGAGCCCTTATAATCCAAACACTCCTAAAAGTCTCCACCTCTGATCACTGATGTATTAGGGACCAAGCCTTCAAAATATGACTTCATATCTAAACAATGACATAATTGAAATATTTGTTTCTTCATTTCCCACTTGGAATTGTTTGCTCAAAGAAAGAGGGTTCTTCCTCACAGGGAATAAATTTATATAGGCAGTCATCTTTCATTTAATTATTGTTTTATTGAGTTGAAAGATTTATCCAATACTTGGTCAAAAAACAAATGCTGTGATTTACTGGGGCTGAATCAGTAAAGGTGCAGTAACAGATAAAAGGAAGTGTTGCACACAATATTATTGTTCAAATACAATTCTTCCCTTCCCTCAGTCTTATGGATCCCTTAAGCCCACTGATCTGGGGCTTGGCCTTCTGTGACTTGCTTTGGGCTCAGTGAGAAGAATGTATTATACTCATCCTTGGGCTTAGCTATGTGATTTGCTCTGGATAATGGGGTTGAACAGTTGTGGTGAAAGCCACCAAGCTAATCCCAATCCAGATCAACCCATTTCATACCCAATCTTCACACCATGAGAAATAAACATTTATTATTATTTGCCAATAAGACTCAGTGGTTGCTGTTATTCATCAGAGCTGACTGATAACAGGAAACATATAAAACATACAAATTATTTTACTATAATTTTTCATCTGTATCTAATTTTATAATGCCTTTACATCTTCAAGCGCTTCACATATTCAATGTCTAGCACCATACAAGGTACTAAGGCAGTGATTAAAATGCTCAGCCAGATGAGAAAATGGTCTTGTGTATCAGTGAAGGAATACTCAGTGGCTATTCTCCAGCTCTGTAAGCAGGCTTTAGGTCTAATTTTGACAGCCAATCACTAGCAGAATATGTCTCTCTCGTTGGTGTTATCTACACGGAGAAAATATAGAGGAATTGAAAGAACTAAGCAGTTCTGTGGTTTTCAAAGAATTTGTATTATCCTGGTTGGCACCTCCATAGGAACTCTCTGGATGTTGAATTTTTATGTCCCTCTCTGGGAGATCTTGATTTCAGTCCAAAGAGCCTTATAAAAGAGATGGCTTTATCCTATAAATTCTTGAATATTAATTAAAAACTTGAGAGAAAGAAAGATGAAACAAAGCAAAACAAGAACAAAAAAGACCTCCCTGTTTGTATTTTCTGTGGTCTTTCATAATCTCTAGTGAGGTAGAATGTGGCACTGCAGTTGGCCAAGTGCAGGGACCCTTCCAAAGTGCCTTTTGCAGGTGTGTAGATTGTCCTGGAGCTTATATTCACTATGTGGCACAAAGCTGACTTTTTTTATGTTTTAAGTATTTCTTTATTTCAGACTTACTTTATATACAGACATAATAAAAAATGGACAGACAATGGTGATTTTCTGAGGAATAGGAGAACATGTACAAATTCTGGCCAGGCTGCACTATGACTAACTCTATACTGATAGCATTCAGCTTCTTCTTCACTACTTGTTTGAGGATTATGATTGCTGGGAGCCATTAGCCAAGTAGGTATGACAATTTCCTTGCCAGCGTACCCCATGTTGCTTAGTGGAAGGACTCGTGGAAATAGGACATTTTGCAGTGACATTGCATGTAAGGTGACCTTGCTCTAGGACCAGGGCGGATCCGTGTTTAGGGCGTTCCCGGTTTAGGAAGGTTATTCCTGCTGGGAATAGGGCGTATCCTGCTGCCTGAGTTCCCCTTGAGTTCTCACGGGATTCAGACAGTATTTTTGGGAGACAGAAGCCCAGTGTAGGTGTAGATTTGGGCAGAGAACATGGATTTCCCCAGAACGTGTTTGTAAAGGGCCCGTGTGAGTTCGGGAATAAAGAATTGCTGTTTGAATCTACAAAGCTGTGAGTGGCTCGTGATTTTGTGCCCAGCCAGACTGCGGCATATGATGGTTTCTTTCCCTGTCATAGACTTGTGGTAAACTTCTTGCAAGGAGCTCTGGGCACCCTCTGAAGCAGAACCAATTGCTTGAGCACCACATTATACAAAAGTTCCAGATGAGTCCATATGAAACAGCTGGAGTCCTTCTTCATAATCTCCAAATAACAGTGCTACTCTTAAGAATGAGACATGGCACCTGGGTCTGCATCTTATTTTCCAAACTGTAGGGCCAGATTAGACACAAACTGGGTCACACTTTCCACCATCATTGTCTCATTGTAGGTAAACCAATGGTTCTCTGTCTCCACTCTGGCCTTGTTGATTAAAATCAATAAGCAATTAGCCCACTCATAGTTTAACCTATATGGGCATCAATATCTACAGTTTTCTCAATGCTGATAGGCTCCATGAATGGAGAAGTAATTCTTTTCTTTACACTAGGCATACACCTTCTGATGTCTGGATCCCAATGGGATGCAGAACCAAGCTTGATAGCTTTAATGACATATTCCACTTGAAATAATAATAATCTTCCTTTAGGAGAAAAAGTACTCATATCCCTGGCGAGGATGAGGGGAGGTGGCAGTGGCTGTGAGGGGATTCTGAGAACACACACAACTCCAACAGCACCAAACTTAACCACACGACCACAGCACCTAAGGCCCCCTTCTGCTCCCAAATGCCACAAAGCTGATTTTTGATAAATGTGGAATAAATAACAGTTTGTAATTTTTATTTAAAAAATAATAGTCTCAAATATAGTAGAGAGCATGATGTGCAAAGTGTCTATTCGATACATTTTCTCCTTTATTTTCATTTTATAAATGGAGGGACTAACCATAGTCCCCGATGTTTGTAGACCCTATTGGAAAACCAGGGACATGAGGTTGTCCTGCTGCTGGGGCTGGCCGGGGATGTAGGAGAGGAACTACAGAGAAGAGGGAGGGGGCAGCTAGTGAGCAGGATAGGACCAGGTGGGGCAGGAAAGCTAAAGCCTGAGAAGCCTAAGCACTGGGGCTCTGGGGCCCTTGAGCTTCCTGTTGGGCAGAAACAAGTGTACAGCTGCTAGTGCCATCTCCTACTTCAGAGCCAGGGTTGGAGAGGGAGCAGGGACCACACAGGCCCCAAAGGAAAAATGTGTGTGTGTGTGTGTGTGTGTGTGTGTGTGTGTGTGTGTGTGTTTCAGAGCAAGAGAGAGAGAGAGAGACAGAGACAGAGAGACAGAGAGACAGAGAGACAGAGAGACAGAGACAGAGAGAGAACCATTTAAAATGTTATTAAGTTCTTTCTCACGTTCTTCTCAGTATCAAGGGAGATATAAAAGTACCCCAGGAAATTAGGTGAGGATTGAATGGATGAGATAAAAATGTCCTTTTTTTTAGGCAAGTAAAAAGTTAAATAGCCATTTCTATAGTTCATGATAATGCAAATAAAAGCTCCTAGCCCAGGAGCTGGCCAGAAAGCTACATTATGTTAATGCAGGGTTTTAAAAAAGCTATTTAATTTTAATTAATTAATTAATTATAATGCTGTAGGTGAATATTCTGCCCTGCTTTCTAAGAACTTAAATTGCATTCCTCTCCATTTCTCACTTTACAGTTGGGGAATTTCTGGCACCATTTGTTTGGATAAAACATGAAATTACTCTTTGTTGACTTCTGCAGGTGTTATGCAGAATTGCTTTCTCCTGAGGACAGGCTTGCTGTTCCTTAAAGGCTTTTCTTTCCCAAGGCCCAAGGGAAGCTCAAGTTTCAGGTTACTTTTCATTGACCTTAAATCAAGAGGCCTAAACTTTTGGGAGGGGGACCCAGAAACTTGACAACTCTAGGGTGTCTGAAGTTCCATCCCTCTTTGCTTCCAGAAGGGCAGACTCGAAGTAGAAGGTCTTACCAGTCTTGGATGATCACCTCAAAGTGGCCCACAGGTCCAACCTCGAGAACAGCGAAGTCCGCATGATGGGGCAATTGCACACACTCAGTGATCTGCAGTGGTTGGCAGGTCCTCCAAGGGGCCTGTGAGCTACTGCTAGTCTGAACTGAGTTATAAGAAGGTAAAAATAATTGGCATTGTCATTTGTAATGTGAGCATGGAGGGAAAGAGGAACTATTCTGAGTTATTCTGTTTCCCAGCACCATATAAGATATTCTATCTCCAGAGTTCTGTGCATACTTTCTCTTCCATCCTCTCTGCTCCACTTGAAAAATCCTTTACCACCTTCAGGATTCAGCTCAGATGTCCCCTCCTATGAGCAGGTATCCTTGACCCACTCAGCTGTAATGATGCACTGCCTCTTTGTATTCACATGGTGTTTGGCACCCATCTCTGTTGTGTATCCCTCTCACTGTAATATGATCCTTTTCTCTGTGCCCTTCCCTTAGATGAAAGATGTCTTAAGGGGATGAGCTGAATTGTTGATTCCTTTCCATCACTCTACCACTTTACACAGAGGCTGGCATTGAGAAACTCAATAAATATTTTAATAAATGAGCTAAGAAATGACCGAAAGAAGAATGAAGAGAAGCCAACATCAGAAGGAAATTTTAAAGTTCTTTCCACCCCATCTCTGCATCCTCCAGTTGACCTGGTTTTCAGTAATACCCTTTGGGGAATTTATGCTGTTTTGAGTCCCATTTCTCCCTTTGAAACATTTATACTATAGGTTAAAACATGCAGCTTTGAAAGTTGTCTTTGAAAGTGTAGCCATTGTTTAGGTTGCAAGTGGGAGATCTTTCCATAGAAAGGGTTTCGGTAATACTATTACAAAGAGCAGTCTTTTTAACAGTGCAAGGGAATATCAAGTTTTTCCAAATGTTTTATAAGAAATTTGGGGAGGGAGATGGCCTGTAGGTCTCTCCAATTCTGTCTCTATGGATCTACTTGTTGACTTACAAAGAGTCGACATTATATTAGTTTGACTCAACATAAGCACTTCTGTTTTTTTAAGTGCATTGGTGTATATCCTTCCTCCTATATTTGTTTGTTTGTTTTTTTTCTTTGCCAGTGCTATGGATTGAACCTGGGGCCTAGGGCATGCTGGGCAAGTGCTCCACATCCTCAGCTACATCCCCATCCCTGCCTCCTATATTTGTGATCTTAAGTTCATTTTATACTTCCTTCTCTCTGAAAAAAATTTACAGAGATAAAGAGAGAGTATACATATGTCCCCCTTCAATGCATCTCTTGTACAACATTGACCCCCTTTCTCCTGTCACACAAACCTCTTTCTAGAAATATACTTGCTCCACGTATGAGTCTTCCTTGGAAAGTAGTCTTGCCCTAAATTCATCCTACTTCTTAGATATCCTAGTGAAATCTTGATGTCCTATACCTGACAGGGTTAGTCTGGAGTATTTCTTGGTTTATTTCTTTGTTTTAGCACAAAGGAATTGGGGGATGGGTGGGTTAAAGCTTGTCCTCAGTGCACCAAGGCAGGCTGAATCTTCTGTGCTATTTCATGAGACTTAATGTAATGTTTCTGACCCTTATGTGCTTGAATATTTCCTCCATCCCCTTGAGAGTAGAGACCGGATCTTGTTCTTCTCCTTATCCCCAACACCTTCTTAGCCTTGGATCTGACTTCTGGGATGCACTTGGTAATGTGTTTTGAATGAGTGAAGAGGAGAAGGGTAAGTTAATAGAAGGTGATGATGTTTAACCAAGGGAAGCCCTGGTAAACAAAGTAAGACTGCTTTAACAGGCTAGTGGAGGTGGAAGGGTAAGACACTGAAGATGTTTGGGCAGTCTCTGGGAACTAGGGTGGTGGGGAAAGGAAGAAGATAATGGAGTACAGCTAAGTGGCAAGACAGGTTAAAGGGGCAGGGGAATAGAACAGGGGAGCTGTGAATGACTATCACACTGGGCCCTTCCTCCTCACATTCCCTCAAGAACCTGCTCACTTTCTTGGGGTTCCCTTTGGAGTCCTTCCCTACTTGTTGCATTTCTGAAGAGAAGACTCACTGTGCAGGGTGAAGAATTGTAATGGGCTTAGAAGAGCAACTGAATGGAAAGTAAGGAATTCATTAAGCCAAGAAGTTTGAGGCTACATAGATATGCCAGGCTGTAGTGGGGCAGCCTCCTCCTGGGGTGGGCCTTAAAAATGACTATCTTTCCCCTATAAAATATGATAAAGTGGAAATAGCCCCAGAAAAGCCCAGAGTTCTAGTTTTTCCAAGGTCTGCTAGTCTTGCTGAGGGTTAGCTAAACTAAGGGAAAGCCAAGATCTTTTTGAAATAAATGGCATTTGGGGGGTAGCTACTGTGCATTTTCAAAAAAGAGATGATGGGGACAAAGAGATGTGACCAGAGAAGTATGTTATTTCAGTATTTGTCTAATTCTTATTTGTCAAAATGGCCAAGAGGTTGTCTGACCAAGGGTCATATTCAACATATCACATTCTGTTTCTAAAACATAAATATTTTTAGGAAGTAAGGAATAAAAGTTGGAATGTGGACTTCTTTTTGTTTAATTATGAAAATATTTTAGGACTTCTTAAATGTCCTCGAAAGACTGACAGTTAACACTTAAAGTATTATTTTGATTTATTTAAATCAAATATGAAACTTGCCTAATGGGCAACATGAGGAACCCAAACTCTCCCTTGGGTTCCAGGTGGTGCCATTTGCATTTCTGTACCCAAGTGCTCTGCATATAGTAAGAGCTCAGTAAATATGTGGTGAATGAGTGGGAAAGTGGAAATCCAGTGGTGTATGCAATCTGGCTCTGCTGCTCCATTTGGAAGCAGCTATTTGGTTAGGGCTCAATGGAACCTTGGCATTCTGATTTCTTTTGCTCTAGAAGCAGATAAAGTAAGAAGCCAGGTATACGTTAACATTATCTATTCTCAAATCTTGTCATTAACAATACATCTGTTTTTTGAGAAAAATATGGGTGTATGTTCATTCACATGTGTGTGTATTTGCAGAAAAGCCTTGCAATATAATACCAGTTTTCTAAAAATTAACCATTTCTGTTTTGCAATTAGATTTTATGCAGTGGTAGTCACTGCAACTAAGCAAATGGATAGCTCCAAGATTCTGCAAGGCCATGATGATGTGAACTGAGCATATTAATTACAGTATCATTATGAATTTCCTCTGATTTTTAAAAAGTTTATTTTTTATTAACATGCATAAATAGTACACATTAAAGGAGTTTAGTGTTAAATACATACAGTATTTACTTATCAAATATGATCTCCCTTTTTCTCTTTATTTGCTTCCCCTGTTCCTTCTAGTTATCAGTATTTTTTTTTTTTTACCAGAAATTGAACCCAGGGGCACTTAACCACTGAGCCACATTCCCAGCCCTTTTTATTTTTTATTTTGAGACAGTGTCTCCTGAGTTTCATAGGACCTTGCTAAATTGCTGAGGCTGACCTCAAACTTGTGATCCCTGGTCTTAGTCTCCCACTGGGATTGTAAGTGTGAGCTAGTTTTTTAATCTTAACTTCCACATATGAAAGAGAACACATGGTTTATCTTGTCGTCCTGTGTCTGGCTTATTTCACTTAACTCAATGTCCTTCAGTGCCATCTATTTTGAGAATGAGAGGAATTCATTCTTTTTTATGGTTGAATAATATTCCATTGTGCATATATACACCATAATTTCTTTTTCTTTTCATCTGTTGATGGGCACCTATGTTGATTCCACATCTTAACTTGATCTTTTTTTTTTTTTTAACTGTATACAGTAAGAAAACAGAAAGGAATGAAAGTTCCTGGTTGGCACTACTAATATATTTCTAGAGTATTTTCAGTTTAAGGCTATAATAGTTTTCTAAGCTGACCCTCCACGATCTCTATCCTTTGGGTTCATTCTTCTGATCATGTTGTTACTTGGCAAAAGGGATTTCACAGAGGTTTATAAGTTGACTGACCTTAAGAAAAGGAGGTTGTACAAGAGGACCTAGCTAATCGAACAGTTTTCTCTGGATAGTTGGAGAAGCAGAAGTCCTACATTCAAAGCATGAGAGGAATTCAAGATGCCAATGATATCTTGAAAATAGAGAGCTCCACAAGTTGAGACATGTGAGTGATGGTAGGAGCTGGGAGTGACCCCCACCAACAGTAAGTGGGTGGAGACTTTAGTACTACAACCAGAAATAACTGGATTTGAGCAAGGGGTGTGTCAGGGGAATCTCATGAAAAGCACAGGGAAACTGGTACATTAGAGGGAAGGGGCCAGGGAAGAGAGGAGGGAAGGGAAAGGGGAAATTCTGGGGAACAGTATTGGCCAAATTATGTAATTATGTATAATAATAATAATAATAATAATAATAATAATAATAATAATTTAAGAAGATATAACTGAATTTGGTCAACAGCTTGAAGAAAACTTACCGATAATATACAGCACCTCCAGCTTGGCTAATACCTTGATTTCAGTCTTTGTGATCCTAAGCAAAGGACCCAGCTAAATTTGTATGACTTCTGATCCAGAAAACTATAAGACAATACATATATGCTGTTTACAGCTGCTAAGTTTGTGGCAATCAATTATTCAGCAATAGAAAACCAATACAGATTTCAGTACCTAAAAGTAGGATATTGCTATAATGGATAAAGTATAGATATGATTTGGAATTCAGGAAGGGGATACAGGATGGAAGAATTTAAAGGAACATGATGGAAGGAGATTAAATTGTCTCAAATTGATTGTTGGTTGAAATATTAACATTAAAGAAAAAAGAGTTCAGTTGATGACAAGTTTGAGGTATATATTGAGTAGCCAAGAGCTACTGGCAAGTAGGAAGTTGCTTACATAGTTCTGTAAGTCAAGAGAAGAATCTGGGCTGGACAGGTAGGTACAATAACATTACTATTGGGGAAGGGAGTTAAAGTTATTGACAAGGGAGCAGTTGGCATGATGAAATCAAGGCTGTTTATGTAAAATTGAGATAATTTTTCATAGTAACTTTTCAGACAAACAAACTGGAGGCTTGTCAATCTATGACAGAGAGATGTAGACAGGCATTGCCATGGTCTTAAATATTTACATTCTCCTAAAGTTCACACATTGAAATCTACCATCCAAAATGGTAGGTAATGTATTTAAAGTTGGGATGAGGTTCATAATGAAGGCAGAACCTTTGTGAATAAATTTATATCCTTACAAAAGAAGCCCTGAAAGGATTTGTTTGCCTTTACACCATTTGATGATGCAGAGTGAAGATGCCCTTTATGAACTAGGAAATAAACCTTCACAAGATACTGGAACTATTGGGTTTCTTGCCTCCAGAACTGTGAAAAATAAATTTTATCTTTCATAAGCTACCCAATCTATAGCATTTTTGTTGTAGTAGTCCTAATGAACTAAGATACATACTTATAAAAGTTAAGAAAGAATACATTTTCATGCAAAGGGTGCCCAACTATCTTACCTAAGGGATGTGAGGTAGGTGTGGCCTCTTGGGTTTTTCCGGTATATTACTGAACAACTGCTTAGGTTCATGGTGGTGGTGCTTTACCTATCCAGGATGAGGGACTGCTAGGTAGCAGGAAGTTTACTGCAATTCTTGTATTTCCAAATATGTCACCCCTAAACTCTAGTAGAATTACTTTTGGACTGCAAAAGCTACACTTATCAAACTGCTTTTTCTGGATCTAGCTAGCATTTCCAGGTACAATTCCTTCCCAAACCACTAGTGCCACCCTGCCACATTATCCTCAGTTTTAGAATGATAATTACTGATTTCATATATGCAGTGACATTGTAAGGGTAAGTAGTATGTAATCAGTTTAAGATCTTAGCATGGAAGCATAAGGCCTACCACCTAGTTCGCAGAGTAGTCCTGGCAATTAAATGATGTAAGACATCCAGTTAAGTGATTTAAGTGCTTAATACAGTCCCTGGCATAAATGGAGAACTCAGTCAGTGGCAGTTGTTATTGTTGTTAATTACTATTACTTATTTGTTATTGCTATTGCTGTAACAACTCTTATTGCAAAAATAATAGAGTTGGAGTAACTGAATTAGAAATTTGGAAGGAGGATTACATATAGTCAGTGGAGTGTTTGAATTTAATATTTAAGAAATGGAATAGTTTCAAGTGATGACAGTAGTACAGCAATCTAGGATGGGAGTCAGGGTTTGGGGGCGTGAAATTGGAGATGTTAGATGAAGGTCATTAGCACTAAGGATGCCAGAGGAGTCCTGGCTGGGAGTAGGTTATCCATGTGGCTATGGAGCTCTCCCAGCATGATGACATGACTTGAATTAGAAGAGCTGACATCCTTAATAAAAGAAGAAAATACCTGGGCTTTTGTTGGCAGGATTCCTATGCCTGGGAGTTTTTGGATTGTGTGGTATTAGCAGAACCATTATACCTTTGGAGTTCTCTATACCCTCTAAGTTCAGGAAATGATTGTGGAGGCCAGGTAGCAGGTGGCTGTTGGGGTAATGTCTTTGGTCCTGAGCTAGCTGTCTGGAGTACATCTGATGTGCTTTTCCCATTCTTGCAGTCCAGGCAAACTGCCTTGGTTCAGGAAGACAGACCCCCTTAAGCGCTACTTGACTGAACATCACAAAATCTGTTCTCATTCTAATTTAGAATGCAAAGACTTGTGTGGTGACTCATACATTTGAAAAGCTCAAATTAAGTAGGGTGATCTCAACGGTGATTCACTGATGAAAACTGGAAAGTGATTCATCTCTTTTATGTGCTCGTCCTTGGAAGTCACCAGGCTTGTCTTTCTTCGGAAGAACACGAAGAACTCATTGCACTCAAGGAAAGACACTGGGCCCTCCTGTGGTGGTATTTTAGTCATTACAAGGAGTCATTCACAACATTTTTTTAAAAACAAGGTCATTTTCTTTAGTTACTTTTATTCTCATCTACAATCCATAAGATGCTCTTGTGCTGTAATGACTCATGCTAATAAATTAGGGAAGGGAATGATGCTTTTAGGCCAAAGGTGGTTGAATATTTGGTACAGATTCACTGTTCTATAATCTCTAGGGACTACTGTATCTTCTTCAGTATCTATTAGTTATCAAGGAATAAGTTTTTCCTTAGAAGAACAGATGGGTTTAAGTGAATTTTATAAGATACTTAGAGGAAATTCTTAAAAAAAAAAACTAGTTAAAAGTGAAGCTGACTTCCACTGTAACAAATAGAACCAAAGATTAATGATTCTTGAATACCAGTAATAGCACTGTGTGGAGTTAAAAATCAATACTTAAAAGAAAAAGGACACATTAAGTATTTGGACACATTAAGTATTTCGTTTTCATCTACTATGTGGCTAGACACTGTGCTGACCATCAGGAAAGGTAGGAACACCTCTGAGCTTCCTGCCACCTTGTTTAACACTCACTGTAGCCCTTATAAATCGCCAATTCCAATGCAGCTGATAGCCTGTAACCTCATCCCAGTTTTTAATGTTTATAGCTAACATTTATAATGGTCTTCTTTTTGCAAGAAGAACTGGTTTTATCATGTTTTGACCCACTTAATCTTCATAAAACCCTAGGATAGGAGTACTTATTATTACTATATCCCTGTTTCTATATATAAAGAAACTGAAGCATAGAGGCATTAAATGACTTATACAAGGTCACACAATACTGGAAAGGGAGCCAGGGTTCAAATCCAGATAGCCTGGCTCCAGAGGTCACCTCTGTCATTCTCTGGGTGCCCCTCTGTGTCTTTCTTGCCTGATGTTGCATCCCCAGTCCTAGGTGTCTCGTCTGGCCATTCAGATCTGCTGCTGGACTCCTTTGGTCTATTCTTCACATAATTGTCATAATAATGTCTTAAAACCATTAGATTATGCTACTGTCTTCATCAGTAAGCCCAGTGACTGTCCATCTCACTTAAAATTCACACTCCTAAAAGGTCCTGCATAATCTGGCCACTGCCTATGCAGTGACCTCATCTTTACTACTTTGCCTGGCTTGCTGCCTTCCAGCTCTATTATTCTATATCAGGGTTGCCCCTAGAACTTCACTGCTTCCTGCCCCAGGGACAGAGGCATTCCTGCTTCCTCTGCTGGAGAGATTCTTTCCCTGTCATTATGATTGCTTCATTGCTGAACTTTACATAATATCTTCTCACAGGGTCCTTTCCTGACCATCCTTTCTATTACAGCTCATCAATTCCCAGGCATGGAATTGCCCTTACCTCATCCTATAGCAATTATCACTCTCTGAAGTAGTATTGCAGTATCACATTCATAATGGCAGGCAATTTAATGTTACTCATTAATTTTTGATTTTTGGCAGGTGCTGAGGATGAACCCAGGGCCTTATGCACACTAGGTAAGTGCTTTACCACTAAGCCTCGCTTTAACTTGAGCGCTGAGAACTATGCCTAACTTGTAGTAGGCACTCAAGAAATATTTGTTGAATGAATGAATACTTGTATAAATTTTTTAAATTTCTTCTATTTATTTTTTTTATTAGTTGCTCAAAACATTACAATGATCTTGACATATCATATATCATACATTTGATTCAAATGGGGTATGAATTCTTATTTTTCCATGTGTACAGATTGCAGGATCACATTGGTTATACAGCCACTGCCATAAATAGTGTCTGTTGTATTCTGCTGCCCTTCCTATCCCCTTCCTATTCCCCCCTCTCCTCCTCTCCCCTCCCATCATCTCTCTCTACCCCATCTACTGTAACACATTTCTCTCTCTTTTTCCTTCCCCCTCACACCATCTTATATGTAATTTTGTATAACAATGAGGGTCTCCTTCCATCTTCCGTGCAATTCCCCTTCTCTCTCCCATTCCCTCTCACCTCTCGTCCCTGTTTAATGGTTATCTTCTTCTCATGCTCTTCCTCCCTGCTCTGTTTTGAGTCGCCCCCCTTATATCAAAGAAGACATTCGGCATTTGTTTTTTAGGGATTGGCTAACTTCACTTAGCATAATCTGCTCTAATGCCATCCATTTTCCTGCAAATGCCATGATCTTGTTATTTTTTAGTGCTGAGTAATATTCCATTGTGTATTAATGCCACATTTTTTTTTTTTTTTTTACCCATTCATCTATTGAAGGGCATCTAGGTTGGTTCCATAATTATTGTGTTGTGGTCTATTTGTCTCTTGAACTTGAGGAGAGTTTGTTTTATGAACTTAGCAGCACCATTGTTTGGGGAATAAATATTGATAATTGTTATGTCTTGTTGGAGAATGGTTCCCTTTAACTGGTGCTGTTCCCCACAGATCTAGCTACACTCCAGGCCTGCAGCCCCCTGGATGCCCTGCTCTCTTGAATGACTGGGCACTCTCTCTGCCATTCACCCAGACTCCAAGGTTGTGGAGTGCGAGAGCTGAGGATCGGCAGCTTATTTCGCCCATGGAGAGCTGGGGAGAGATTTTTTGAGATTTCCCAGCTGTATGGATATGGTGGGCTGAGGGTCACATTCCTGTTGTTGCCAATTTCGCTGCGAAGTGATCCCATCCACCGAACTCTGATGACATCAGTTCTCTGCCATGGTGGATGCCGGTCTCCTTGCTGGGGTGTCCCGATGGGAAGGGTGGGTCTAGTCTGTCTCTCCTAAGTCCCAACCTCAAATCTCAGTCTGCTGGCCCGTGGAGGCTCGGTTGGCACCTTCTCAAAGGATCCTAAGTTTCGTTTCTCTACGCTGCTTGCGGGTCTCCATAGCGCTGAGTCGCCTCAGACTGTGGCGGGTCTTGGATCAAACAGCCAGTATTTCTGCGCATGGGGTGGCCCGGATTCAACGGCGCCTGAGCACGCCGCAGCCTCTGAGATGCTCCAACTCCTCCTTTAGGTTTCACTGCAGCCCAACTTGCTGGACGTTCCTGACAAGACAGTATGCGGTCCTTCTGAACTCACTCTATGCCAGCATAGCGGAGCAGGTCATGGGAGTGCTACTTCCCCACCCGCTGCCATGTTGAATCTGATTTCTTTTTAGTTATACATGAGAGTAGAATATATTTTGACATATCGTACATACATGGGATATAAATTCCCATTATTGGGGTTGTACATGATGTGGGGTTACATTGGCTATGAATTCATATATGAACATCAGAAAGTTATGTTTAATTCATTCTGCTGTCTTCTCATTCCCATCTCTCCTTCCTTTCCCCCAACTCCTCCCTGTTCAATCTGGTGAACTTCCACACCTGTCCTTCTCCAGCCTATTGTGAGACAGCATCCACATATCAGAGAAAATGTTCAGCCTTTAGTTTTTTGGGGATTGGCTTATTTCATATAGCATGATAGTCTCCAGTGCCATTCATTTACCAGAAAATGTCATAATTTCATTTTTCTTTATGGCTGAGTAGTATTCCATGGTGGTTATGTACCCCATTTTCTTTATCCATTCATCTGTTGAAAGACATCTATGCTGGTTCCATAGCTTAGCTATTATGAATTGAACTTCTATAAACATTGATGTGGCCATATCATTGTAATATGCTGATTTTAAGTCCTTTGGGTATAAACTGAGGAGTGGGATAACTGGGTCAAATGGTGGTTCCATTCCAAATTTTCTGAAGAATCTCTACACTGCTTTCCAGAGTGGTTGCACCAATTTTCAGTCCCGCCAGCAATGTATGAGTGTACCTTTTCACCTACGTCCTTGCCAACATTTATTGTTGTATTCTTGATAATTGCCATTCTGACTGGTGTGAGATGAGATTTCATTGTAGTTTTAATTTGTATTTCTTTAATTGCTAGAGATGGTGAACACTTTTTTTTTTTTTAATATTTGTTGATAGATTGTATTTTTTTCTTCTATGAAGTGTCTGTTCAGTTCCTTTGCCCATTTATTGATTGGGTATTTGTTTATTTTTATTTTTTTTTTTTTGTGTGTGTGTTAAGTTTTTTGAATTCTTTATATATCTTGGAGACTAATGCTGTATGTGAGGTGTGGTGGCAAAATTTTTCTCCCATTCTGTAGGTTCTCTGTTCATGTTCTTGATTGTTTCCTTTGCTGTAAAAAATCCTTTTAGTTTTATGCCATCCCATTTGTTGATTCTGATTTTATTTCTTGTGCTTTCAGAGTCTTGTTGAGGAATTCGGTTCCTAAGAAGACATGATAGAGAATTGGACCTACTTTTTCTTAAAGTAAATACAGGGTCCCAGGTCTAATGCTTAAGTCTGTAATCCACTTTAAGTTGAATTTGTGCAGGGTGAGATATAGGGATTCAATTTCATTCTATTGCATGTGGATATCCAGTTTTCCCAGCACCATTATTGAAGAGGCTATCTTTTCTCCAATATATATTTATGGTGCCTTTGTCTAGTATAAGATAACTACATGTATGTGGGTTTGTCTTTGTGTCTTCTATTCTGTACCAGTGGTTTTGATGCCAATACCATGCTGTTTTTGTTACTGTAGTTCTGTAGTATAATTTAAGGTCTGGTATCGTAATGCCTCCTGCTTCACTTTTCTCTCTAAGTGTTGTTTTGGCTATTCTCAGCCTTTTATTTTTCACAATGAATTTTATGATTGCCTTTTCTATTTCTATAAGGAACATCAATGGAATTTTGATTGGAATTGAATTAAATCTGTATAATGCTTTTGGTAGTATGGTCATTTTGACAATATTAATTCTGCCTATCCAAGAACAAGGGAGATCTTTCCATCTTCTAAGGTTCTCTTTAATTTCTTTCTTTAGTGTTCTGTAGTTTTCATTGTAGAGGTCTTTCACCTCTTTTGTTAGATTGATTCTCAAGTATTTTATTTTATTTAGGCTATTGTGAATGGGATAGTATTTCTAATTTCTCTTTCAGTTGATTCATCACTGATGTAGAGGAACACAATTGATATATGGGTATTAATTTTATAATCTGCAACCTTGCTGAATTCATTTATTATTTCTAGAAGTTTTCTGGTGGAGTTTTTTGGGTCTTCTAAATATAGAATGATGTCATCAGCAAATTGGGATAGTTTGAGTTCTTCTTTCCTATTCATATCCCTTAATTTCTTTCTTTGGCTAATAGCTTTGGCTAGAGTTTCCAGAATTATGTTGAATAGAAGTGATTAAAGAGGGAATCCCTGTTTTATTCCATTTTTTTGGAGGGAATGTTTTCAATTTTTCTCCATTTAAAATGATGTTGGCCTTGGGTTTAACCAATATAGCTTTTATAGTGTTGAGGTATATGACAATAATTTTTGAATGAATGAATAAATGTGTGTAGTCTCAATGATAAAACACAGATAATTTTAATACAATGTGGAAAAGTTTATGGGTGCATAGAAGAGGGATTCCTAAGGATTTCTGGAGGGATGCTGCTGAGTTGAGTTTTGGCAAAAAAGGAGGAGTTATTTAGGCTAAGAATGGGTGGAAAGGATTTTCTGATAAAAGAAAATGAAATGAGTGGATTTATAGGTGTGAACTAAGTATTACATATAAGGATTCCAAGTAGTTGGGTGTTCTGGAACCTTAAAATATAAGGTATGAAGAGACAGAAAATTACCCTTGGAAATAATACAGGTAAGGGATACTCGCAAATATTGAAATTGAAAAAAAATGCAAAAAGCTACAAAAATTAAACAAAATCTTCTTGCACTTATAATGAATGTATTAATTAAAAATGATCATTCATTAGTATTCGTCGTTTAGCCCAGATATTAAGAGGCATTGGTAGCATCAGTCAGAGAAAGGGAAATAATATCCTTATACCCACGGGCAACCATCCCAAGATGCTAGTGCATGCCTGGCTCGGCTGAGTTGGGATGATGAGGACTGGAGCAGTCGCACTTAGCAGTCCATGGATTACCCATGCCCCAAAATGTGGGCCCCACCACTGGGAGGTGTGGGGCTCACTCTCATTCCAGTTCTTATTTCAGTGAGAAAAGAGAAATGGTTTAGTTTCTTGTTTGTTGTTTTCTCTTGCTGGATGAAAAACTTCTTGAGGGTACTTGGGCAATCTTCACTACTGGCAGGAGTTCATAATCTTTGGTCTCTGAAACATCTGCTGACATTTTTCTGCCAGCTATGCTAATTCCTAGCTATGAAACTAATGAAAGGAATTGATTTCTCTAACTCTGAAGCCTCTTCTCCTTCAAGGACATCATTGAGTTAATGTGTGGCAACTAATGATAATTCGGTAGCATTTCACCTGTTGGGAATTCTGCAATCACTGTATTTCAGTTTAGCAATGCTGCAGTCTGGCTGGGCACAAAATCACGAGCCACTCACAGCCTTGTAGATTCAAACAGCAATTCTTTATTCCTGAAACTCTCATTGGCACTCTACACGCACGTTCTGGGGAAAATCCACACCTCCACCGGGCTCTGCATCCCAAATACTCTCTGAATCCCATGAGAACTCAACGGGAACTCAAGGAGCAGGCAGGCGCCTGAGGCAGCAAGATACGCCCTATTCCCAGCAGGATACACCCCAAACCTGGACCCACCCTAATCCAGCAGGATCCTCCCTAAACCCAGATCCACCCTGGTCCTTGAGCAGGGTCACCTTTCTCAAACATTCATGCAATGTCACTGCAGATGACCTGGGTCCAAGGCAAGCCCATTTCCACAATGGAGAGTCCTCCCTCTAAGCAACATTGGGTAGGCTGACAAAGAAATTGCCATGAGTCATTCCTATTTGGCTATGGCTCTCAGCACAGCAAATGTTTCCTGAGCACTGCTTTTTGATGGGCATTTGTATGAGGTGCTGAGGATATGATGTGAATAATGTAGGTCTGTTTAGAACTGCAGTGTAGTCTGTATTCTGGTGGGGAAGAAAGATTGAATAAATAATCATGAACTAGCTATTTAAAGTCAGCTATGGGTGCACATACCAGGGTACCTGACATGGTCAAGAAGACAGGGATGTTCTTCTTGAAAAAGAGATGTCTTAGCCCAGACTTGAAGGTTAGATAGAAATTAGCCAGGTTGAGGTAGGGATGAGTCCTCCATTTAGATGGAATTACAGGGGTATAGGCCTGCAGGTGTAAGAAAGCACATATGTTTGACAAACTACAAGTTGTCTGACATGATTGGACCAGAAAGAGCAAGGGAAAGTGATGACTAATGAGGCTGAAAGGGTCAAGAAGTGGCCAGATTTTGAGACATGTTATGAGATGGGACATGTTATGGAGATGGGACATTATCCTGTAGGGGAACAGAAGTATCTAAAGGGTTTAAGCAGAAATGTGACAGATATTTTTTCAAAATAAATTATTTTATATATAGCAGATTGTTTAAAAACATAATAGTCAAAAACCAGGAAATAAGCAACCAGTGCTTCAGAGTTCTCTAAATACATCTAATAAAGTTACATACTGAGGTTTGTGACTTTTGTCTTACTCTTAAAAAATACCTCTCTATTTTTTATGTTTAATTTACATTTTGTTCACACAGTTGCAAAAGCTCTGCTGTCTCTCCTTTTTATGTTTTGTTGTCATTTCTCTCTTCTGCTTTTGTTTTCATTTTTTTAATGGTAAAATAGAAAACACTACACAGATGATCACTATTTAACTGACACTGAAGGAGAATAGGAGTTAGCTAGATGAATAAATATCTATTCCTGTATGAATAAAGTAATGAATGAGCCTATAGAATGGACAAAATATAAGAAAAAGTTGAGTGGGAGTGGTCAGAATTGGCGACTGAAGAAGTCTATTTTATCCATTTATTTATTTTGTAGCATCAATTTTATTATAGATTTGTGAAAAGTAGATATTTATTAAGAAGCATCTCTGCTATGCTAGAAACATGAGAGAAGGGACAGAGAAGAGCAGGGCAGGGGCACATGTCCCAGGAAAAAGTCTCTTCCAGGTGGGGCAGAGGGGCCCACTTACCTCCAGGTGTCTTAGGATGCCCTCCAGACTGGAGTATGTGGGAGGAGTCCAAGGCAGTCTGTTCTGACAGCTGTTCCACCTAAGTGAGATCTTGTCATCTGTTTGGCTTTGCCTGTTCCTCTGCTGTCCACTGTCACTGGAGCTGCTTTGTTTCTGAATCTTCTGCATGTCTTTGCTCCTTTCATTGAAGGCACTTTGTTTCTGAGTCTAGGGCCTATATTTTGGGCTAGCACACAACAGCACATCCATAAGACACAGGCCACAATCCTCTGAGTCACCCCTTCAGCCCTTCCTGTTACGTGAACAGCCTGTGGTCCCACCGTGGGGTTGCTTGGTGAGGAGGGAGCTTTCCTCTGACAGCACACATTGAGAAGACTTGCTGCTCTCTGCCTCCCATCCACTGCTGCTCTACCAGGAGGCAGGCGGCAGGGCTGTAAGGATATGCTGGGGCCTCTGCTGGGAGTGGGGTGCTTTCCTGCAGGCTTCAGAGGGGAATGGTTACAGGTTGATTCTTCTGCTGCTCTTCTGCCCTGTCTGCTTGCTCTCTTCAGGCAACTGATGTTAATGCAGCCAAGAAGGGGAAGGAAGGCTCACTGACAATTCTCTCTGTGCGGAGAGTGAAGCTGAAATGATCTGAGGGGGATAGGCAAGGCTCAATCTTGTGCACAGACTTCATTTGAACTGTGCGGCCTGCTCCCTACAGATCCTGTTGCTGGAGCATAAGATACATAGTCCTCACCTCATCAAATTTTCTGCTCATCAAAGATACCTTGGTTTTGTATAGGCCATAATCAGATCAACCATGACCTTCATTATTGAGGAGTCTGGGTATTTGGGGATTGACTCCCTTGAATGACTCAGTGACTGTTGCTCAGTCTCAGTGCTCTATGATTTTATCTACTGTGGGCCTCTGCATAGGGTCTATGATTAGTAATTGAACAACAAGGCTTTGTATGTCAGTGGACAATGTGAGAGGGAATGTCATACCTTGCAGGCAGGACTTGTTCCTTTAGCTGTACAAAGATGGTCCCATTAAATGAGAGGCACCCTGTGATCATAAAGTACAGTAGGACACCCAGGCTCCAGATGTACATGGGGCCATCATATTCATGCCACTGTTAGAGCTCTGGAACCCAGTACAAGACAGTGCCACAGATCATGTTCAGCTTCAGTCTAGCTGTGAGCATGTGGCCCAGGCTGAAGTCATGGAGCTTGATGTTTCCTTGGGCATCCACTAGGATGTTCTCTGGCTTGTGTGTGAAGTGTGTGATACTGTTCTCAGTGGCAGTAGCGCACACTGCATGTCATCTACTTGAACACTCTCTGGGTCTCCCCCTCTTGTATGCCCATGGTCTCTGGGATATGGTGCAGCAGCACCACACACTACCTGTGTGTTCCATGATGAGCAAACATTTCCAATGGTCTCAACAACTTGAAATAGTTGGATGCCATTAGGGTGTTCCACAGTCTTCCTTATGTCCACCTCAGATAGAATGAGGGGCAAGTCCTGCTTTACCTTTTACGGGGATTTCACAGCCATCTCTGTCCCTGTGCAGATATGTTGGGCCAGTTTCACCTTGGGAAATCTGCCCGGCCCAATGTCACTCAGAACCTGATAATGCATGTGAAAGCATTCTTTAGGAAGAATGTGGACAAGAGGCCCTGTCACACTCCATTAACTCCACTACTTTGACTCCCTTCACTACACATCCAAAGCAGAAATACCAATAAAGGAGGCTAGCTAAACAAACCAACACCCAAATCAAAAAACTGATCCAAAGACCAAAACCAGAACCACCAAACCACCAAACCAGCTAACTATCTGTGAGTTGGAGAGGTCACCTCCAATGTCAACCTGTGCTTATGGACAAAACCCCAACTGCAGCCAGGGATTTACATGTTCGGTGTTTGAAATTTGCTTACAATGGCTTCTTGTGATTCAGAGCAAGACATGACCTTGTCATATTTGGGTGTAGACTACAGTGTTTGTCTCACGCTCTGAACTCTAGTACCTTTTCCTCTTTACTAATAAGAAAAGGCTTCAGAAGCTTTTTGCTTCAGTGCATTATGTGGGTTATACAGACTGTTATTTACTTGTTTATAAATTAAAACCTGTAGGTTTAAGTGGCCCTTTCATTTCAAATCTGGAAATCTGTGATAACTTTTGCCTTTTAAAGACCTCATTGTATCTACACTGGAGGTATTCAGTTTCTTTTTCTTTCAACTCAGAATGATTGGTGTCAAAATGATGGTAGCCCTTCATTCACATAATGACACTGTAACAAAATGCTCTGTTCCCTAAGACAACTAAGGGATGTCATTAACATCTATGGGGCTGAGAGGAAGGTCACTTTCATCATAATTTTCCCACCAGGTCTTTATCGCATTTTTCACCAGAAACCCTGAAACTCAAAAGACAGTGGGTTGGTATATTCAAAATGATGAAGGACAAGCCTGTCATCCAAGAATCCTATGGCTAGCTAAAGTGTCCTTTCCATGGCAGAGAGAAACGGAGATGTTCTCAGATGCTTCAGTCTCTTCATGCTACTGTATCAAAATACCTTAGGTTGGGTAATTTTTAACAACAGAAATGGATTTCTCACTGTTCTTGGGTCTGAGGAGCACTTTTTACTGGGGCATCAGAAATGAAACAGAACCTAGGAAGTACTTTGGTGGGATGAGATTAGGGCTGCAGAATTCAGGTGTCAGAGGACAGGAGTGTGTTACTTCCCCTAGTGGAGCCCAGGGTTCAGGGGCTGCATAAAGCGGTCCCTGCTGATGGGAACTTAGGGTATGGCAGTCTGAGCCCAGAGGTCAAGGAAGGGACCCCTCAGTAAAGAAATGGGGCTGCAGGATCCTGGCAGGTAGAGCTGGTGGTCTTGACTGTCCATATTGTAAGGAGAGAGGCTGGAGGTATAGGGCCAGGATGTACTTCCCAGGTGGGGAATTATAGGGCACAGAGCAGGTAGAGGACGTGACCTAAGTTTTAAGCTCTGAAGAACATGGTAGCTGATGGCATCTACACAGACTCTAGGTAAAAAGGCCAGAGTGAGCTCAACCTGTGGTGGTTTTAATCAAAAACAATCTGGGAGTCAGGGTGGCAGCGGGTTTATAGCTTAGAGTGGCTCAGGAGGCACCAGGCTCTTTCCATCAGGTGGGAAGGGCAAGGCCAGGGTCCTACTTTTACAGCCACCTGGGATCCAGTGGGCAGAATGCTCCATGGAGCCACAGGCAGATGTGAACCAGAAACACTTTCTTGAGAGTGACGGGATTTTTTGTAGTGTACTTTAGACAAATTTTCATAAGATATTAAAAATCTTTCATCTAAAAGGAGTCCATTGCTATAACAATAATGACTAATGAAATCTATGATAATTTGGGACAAACCAAGTCACCACAATATGCGAGCTTTTAATTTAGGTGTCCTTTGGAAGAATGAAGAACAATTTATAGTTTCCCTACTTCAAAGGCTTATCACTAATATTGATAATTTAATATTTTCCCCAAAGAAAATCATACTTGAAATTAGTCATGTACTATACAATTTGCCTATTTTGATAATTAGGACTTTTAATGCTTAGGGAAAATTAAGGGTAATTAAGTAGACAGAGTTTGATAGCTATTTAAACCTAGTTCTTACCCAAGTTTTAAAATACACCTTAAAGTTGTGCTTTCCTAATTCTGTTGTTTGGTTTTTTTACTTTACTGGAGTACAGGCTACCTGCCCTGTGACTTCTAAAGTTTTTTCATTTTAGAACTTGGGGACTGGAAAACAGAGGTGTTCTACTTTGAAACAGGTCTATATAGAGCAAATGGAAGGATCCACAGATTTTGGAGGCAGATTACCTTGATCTGAGGTTTTGCTAGTTCTCTTCCCAGCTATAGAGTGAGGCACTTGCTCAGACTGGGCTTTTACACATGAGGAGTCAGTGTGCCTGGATTTTAATCCTGGATGTATCCTTCACATACCATTTGACCGTGGGAAACTCTTTAAACCTGACTTTCTCCACCAAGGATGATGATTAGGAACAAATATGAGTGGAAGGACAGCCTCTGTTCTTACTGTCATTGCTCGTCCCTATTGTCGTCATTGCATAGTGGTACTCCGGCACTGTTAGCAGTGCTATCACCTCTACACTTCCAGCAGTGACCAAATGAATGACATCTGTCTTTTCTATGCAACAGAGCTGTGGTCAGAGGAAATACGTTAAGATATAATCTAAATCAGAAATCACTGGGCAAATACTTGTGATATCTTTGCATTTTTTCATTAGTTTTCTTTCCTTCTTTCCTTCCTTCCTTCCTCCCTCCCTCCATTCCTTTCGTCTAGAACAGACTGCCATGTGCAGCGTCATTTGGATGTGACTGGAATCCTGGAAGCTTGACCACTCTATTTTCTCCTATAAATGGACCTCCAGAGCTTGTTAGAAGGGCTTTCAGGGGAGCCTGGCTACTTTTATATAACAAAAGAATGGTCCTCCTTCATCAGGGAAGGTCATCCTCTTCGACTGGGCATGCTGTTTTAGGAAGTCTGTACATGAGTAATGAGGGAGGAAGGGGAAACTGGTCTAGCCAGCCTGGTAAGTTGAGTCAACCCCGTCAATCAATGGAGTGACAGACGTTGCAGCCAGATTACACTCTCACCCACTAATTTCTTTAATGCTTGAGATTATGACAGATTTACTGGATATTTGGAGAATTATGAGAAATATTTGTGTAATTCATCATTCACATGATTTCAAAAACATAATCACTCAGTTAATCTTTTTGTCTTGTTTAAAAATCAGTAATATTGATAGGAAAGATGCTATTTATTTTAAATATTATCATATATAAAGAAAGTGGGCAGATTTCTAAAAATGTATGAAAAAGTCTTCTATCTAGGAAGACTCTTCTTTGATTTGGCTTTGAAGACACATATTCAAACTATTGTCATGGGTTTGCATCATTATATAAATTGCTTCTTAGTTTCTCATAATATTTCCCTAAACATGTGCATTGTTTCCAAGGGTTTGGTGTTATAAGAAGTTCATATATATATATATATATATATATATATATATATATATATATATATTTGCAAAAATATACTGAATAGTTTTGTAGATTCTCAGAAGTATGAATACTGGGTTAAAGTATATGTATGTTTCCAATTTTACTAGAAACAAGTGTTTCACACAAAAGAATATCAAATAAGCACTTGAAAAGTTACTTAATATCATTGCTCATGAAAAATGGAAAATCCAAGTTAATATCACAACAAGATACTTCAACACCTCCAACAAAATGGTTAAAATTAAAAAGATTATCAATACCAAAAGTTGGAAAGGATATAGAATATAGAGCAAATGGAACTTTCATGCATTATTTTTGTACAAGTGTAAATTGGTGCAGCACGTTGGAAAACTCTTTTGAAATTTCTATTAAAGCTAAAGATATCCAACTCTATTACTTTAGCAATCTCAAGAGCAATGAATGTATATGTCCATCAAAGGACAGGTAAAAGGATTTTCACAAACAGTCTTTTCTTCCTCTCCAAACTAGAAATGATCTAAATTTCTGTCAATGGGCAATTGACAAAGGAATATTCACATTGTAATGCTCTATAACATTAAAAAACTCCTGATATACTCTTGGATTTAGAAGAATCTCACAGATAAATTATCCAAAGAAACCAGATACAATTGCATAATTTATTTTACATGAAATTCAAGAACAGGCAAAATTAGTTTGTAATGATAGTGAAACAGAGCCTCTTTAAAATTAAAAGCTCTGAATTGTTTTAGATCTCAAACTTCCTCTTTCTCAGAATAGAAACTAAAATATTATCCTCTGACCCTGAGTGGGCACCAAGAAAGCTGAAATGTCTGTGTTCTCTGGCATTAATAGCCTAGCTAGATCCACATATGTACACCTACTGGCTTTTATTTCTATAAATTGTAGCCACTTCTGTGAGACCTGTGGAGGAAAAAAAAACCTAGCTTCCTTCTCCAAAGTTTGATCAAAATGTACTAAATTCATTTTTAATTTTTACATTGTTCATTTATTTCTTATGTGTATAGGTGGCCAAAATCAGCCAGCCAAGATGCAGGCAGTCTTTCTGGTTTGGCTGCTGCTAAAATAGGAGGTACATATCTTAATCCTGATGGTAGCTATATATGTTACATATATAAAAACATTAAATTGTGTAATTAACATCAGTATATTTTACATGGATTAAAGTATAGATAATAAATTTTAATGAAAAAAGAAAAAGAGGAGGGAACAAATTTTACTATTGTTCAAAATTGGATTCAAGACACTGTACAATTGCACATTCTTATTAATATTAGAGTACTAATTTTCCTTGTGTTCACCAATGCTGGACTTTATTTGTCCTTTTATTCCTCCCCACTTTTTTTTTGTTGTTTGGAATTTTCTTTATTTTTAACCTTTGGTATTAAGGAGTATGTTTTCTGGTACAGAATACAAAAATCATAGTTCCTGTTTTTTAAAAACATATGGAAAAAATTTAAAGATATACTCTCAGCAAACTGGGTGCAGTGGCACACGCCTATAATCCCAGTGCCTCAGGAGGCTGAGGCAGGAGGATTGTGAATTCAAAGCCAGCCTCAGCAGTGGTGAGGTGGTAAGCAACTCAGTGAGACCCTATAAAATACAAAATAGGGCTGTAGATGTGGCTCAGTTGTTGAGAGCCCCTGAGTTTAATCCCTACTCCCCCCAAAATACTCTCAACAAACAATAATTGTATATATTTATGGAGTACAAGTGATGTATTGATACAAGGAGAACAACAAATCATGCCCCATCATCTACTTCCTACCAGCCACTTCCTACCTGCCTACAGTTACTGCCCAGTTAATCCATATCAGTGGATTAATCCATTGATTCGGTTACAGGTCTGCTAGTATAATCATTTTATCTTGGAACATTCTTGTGTTGTCTCACACAGAAACTTTTGGGGGATACCTCCTATCTAAACCATAACATAAGCTTTTTGTTAATTTTCAAAATTTATTTCTTTACTCTAATTTATTATTCATGATAGCAGAATGCAATTCAATTCATAGTACTTATAAGTACATATACTTATAAAGCACAGTTTTTCATGTCTCTGGTTGTTCACAAAGTAGAGTCACATCATTTGTGACTTTATACATGTACTTAGGATAATGATGTCCATTTCACTCCACCAACTTTCCTGCCCCCATATCCCCTCTCTTCCTCTCCCTCCCCTCTGCCCTATCTAAAGTTCCTCCATTTCTCCTATGCTTCCCCCCATCCCCATTATGGATCAGCATGAACATATCAGAGAAAATATTCAGCATTTGGTTTTTTTTGGGATTGGCTTACTTCACTTAGCATAATATTCTCCAACTACATCCATTTGCCTGTAAATGCCATGATTTTATTCTTTTTTAATGCCGAGTAATATTCCTTTGTGTAAATAAACAACAGTTTCTTTATACATTCATCTACTGAAGGGCATCTAGGTTGGTTCCATAATTTAGCTATTGTGAATTGTGCTGCTATAAATATTAATGTGGCTGTGTTACTATTTTCAAGTACTTTGGATATAGACTGAGGAGCAGGATAGCTGGTGGTTCCATTTCCAGTTTTCCAAGGAATCTCCATACTGCTTTCCATTTTGGCTGCACCAATTTGCAGGCCCACTAGCAATGTATGAGTGTGCCTTTCTCCCCACATCCTTGCCAACACTTATTGTTGTTGTATACTTAACAGCTGCCATTCTGACTGGAGTGAGATGAAATCTTAGAGTAGTTTTGATTTGCATTTCTCTAATTGCTAGAGATGTTGAACATTTTTTCATATATTTGTTGATCAATTGTATATCTTCTTCTGAGAAATCTCTGCTCAATTTCTTGGCCCAATCTGATGTGCGTGTGGTAAAAATTTGCTCCCATTCTGTAGGCTCTTTATTCACCTCACTGATTGTTTCTTTTGCTGAGAAGAAGCTTTTTAGTTTAAATCCATCCTATGGATTCTTGATTTTATTTATTCTGCTGTAGGATTCTTATTAAGAAGTAGCTGGCCAATATTTTCTCCCATTCTATAGGCTCTCTCTTCACAGTCTTAATCATTTCCTTTGCTATGCAGAAACTTTTTAGTTTGATGGCATCCCACTAATTGATTCTTGGTTTTATTTCTTGCATGTTGGGAATCTTATTGAGGAAGTTGGTACCAGCATCTATATAATAGAGTGTTGACCCTATGTTTTCTTTTAGCAGTTGCAAGGTTCGTGGTCTAATTCCTTAGCCTTTGATCCACTTTTATTTGAGTTTTGTGCAGTGTAAGAGAAAGGGGTCTAATTTCATTTTTCTACAGATAGCTATCCAGTTTCTCCATCACCTTTTGTTAAAAAGCCTGTTTTTACTCCAAAATATATTTTTGACATCTTTGTCAAATATAAAATGGCTGTAGGTATCATGGATTTGTCTCTGTATCTTCTATTCTGTTCCATTGGTCTTCATGTTTTTGTTACTACAGCTCTACAGTATAATTTCAGATTAGGTATTATGATACCTCTTGCTTTGCTTTACTTGCTTACTTGCTTAATATTGCTTTAGCTATTCTGGGTCTCTTATTTCTTTTTTCCCCATAGGTTTATTGAAACGAAACTGAAATACAATATTTGCACATATTTGTAGTATGTAATTTGATCATATTTGACATGTATGTCAATATAAAAAGGAGTGCCATTACCTTTTTTTAAAAAAATTTGAAATCATGCAGGCTGTGTTTTTTACATGATTTATTATATTAGAAATAAATCACCTTAAGATATATAAAACCCCACTGCCACATGTCAATTATTTCAAATTTTCTTAATAGAGAGAAGAGAGAGAGAGAGAGAGAGAGAGAGAGAGAGAGAGAGAGAGAGTTTTTTTAATATTTATTTTTTAGTTTTTGGCGGACACAACATCTTTGTTTGTATGTGGTGCTGAGGATCGAACCCAGGCCCCACGCACGCCAGGCGAGCGTGCTACCGCTTGAGCCACATCCCCAGCCCAATTATTTCAAAATTAAATGGCATACTTATAAATATCTCAGAGGTCAAGGAAGAAAGCACAAAAAAAATTAAAAAGTGTTTTGAGCTCTGTTATAATAAAAGCTTAAAATATCAGGATCTCTGGATGAAACACTACTCAGATGAACATTTATAACTATCAGAAAGTAGCTAAAGTAACATTATTTTCAATTTATGTAGAAGAAAGGACAAAATAAGAGTAGGAGCAGAAATATATGAAATAAAGAAGAAATATTAGAGCTGAAATTTGATAAAAATCAAGGAACTCTAATTAAGACAAAAGAAGAAACATAAAAATTAATGTCAATGGAAAGGAAACTATCAAAATAACCCGACATATTCTAAAAATATATTAAGGTAATACTACAATTGTATGTCAACATATGTGATAGCTTACATAACATGGTCTATATTAGAAAAGTATCCATGTGTACTGAGAAAAAAGTGTATTTGCTCGTTAATGGAGGAAATATTCTGGTTATGTCTGTTAAGTCTAAATTATCAATTATATATTTTTTCACTTCTGTAGCTTTTGTTTTTTAGTTTTTGTTTGGAGGACCTATCCAGTGGTGACAGAGGCATGTTGAAGTTACTCAGTATTATTGTGTTGTGGTTTATTTGATTCTTGAAATTGAGAGGGGTTTGTTTGATGTACTTAGATGCTCCACTGTTTGGGCCATAAGTGTTTACAACTGTTATGTCTTGTTGATGTTTAATTCCCCAGCAGTATGAACTGGTGCTCTTTGTCTCTTCTTCTGATTCACTTTGGCTTTAAGTCCACTTTATATAATATGAGGATATAAACCTCTGATTGTTTATGCAATCCTTGTGAGAAATATGTTTTTTTCCCATCTTTTCATCTTCAGTCCATGGATACTTTTGCCTATGAGGTGAATCTCTTGGAGGCAGCATATTGTTGGGTCTTATTGTTTAATCCAATCTTCCAGTCTGTGTCTTTTGATTGATGAGTTTAGGCCATTAATGTTCAAGGTTATTAAGATATTATTTGTATTCCCAATCATTTGGGTTTATTTTTAGTTTTTATTTTGAATTAGTGTATTGACTATTGCTTCAGTGCAATTCCTCCCTTTGCTGTTTTCACTTTTTTAAAAAAAATTTCATCTTCATGGAATATTTTGTTGAAAATGTTCTGTAGTGCAGGCTTTCTAGCTGCAACTTCTTTTAACTTTTGTTTATCATGGAAGGTTTTTATTTCATTTCAAACCTGAAGCTTATTTTTTCCAGATATAGGATTCTTGGTTGGCATCCATTTTCTTTCAGAGCTTGGTATATGTTATTCCAGGACCTTCTAGCATTGAGAGTCTGGGCTGAGAAATCAGCTGAGATCCAAATTTGTTTCCTCTTATACATACTCTGATATTTCTCTCTTGCTTCCTTTAAAATTCTATCCTTATTCTATATATTAGGCATTTTTTACTATAATGTGCCTTGGTGTGGGTCTGTCGTAGTTTTGTACGTTTGGGGGCTTGTAAGTCTCTTGTATTTGATTTTATATTTCATTTTTTAGGTTTGGGAAATTTTCTGATAGTATTTCATTGAAGAGATTGTGCATTCCTTTGGTTTGTATCTCCATGCCTTCATCTATTCTGATAAATCTTAAATTTGGTCTTTTCATGTTATCCCATAGTTCTTGGAAGTTCTGTTCATGGTTACTTAACATGTTCTCTCCATGGTCGAGTCTATTTTCAAGATTGTATATTTTTGTCTTCATTGCCTGAGGTTTTGTCTTACAAGTGGTCTAGTCTGTTGGTGATGCTTTCTATTGAATTTTTAGTTTGGCTTATTATTCCCTTCATTTCAAGGATTTCTGTTTGATTTTTTTTCAGAATCTCTATCTCTTTGTTGAAGACATCTTTTGCTATCTGTATTTTCTCTCTTACATCATTCTTTACTTTGCAGATCAGTTTAACTATGTACATTCTAAACTCCTTCTCTGAAATTTCTTCCACTGTGGAGTTGATGGATTCTGTTATTGGAGTATCTTGGTTTGCTTGGGGTGATTTGTTCTTTTGCTTTTTCATGTTGTTTGTGTGTCTACCCATATAACAGTATGAATCTGAGGCAGTAGAGTTTCTACTCTGTGGACTTAACAGTGTCCCTAAATCTTTCTAATATCTTACTGTTTAGGGGGAGACAATTAATAACAACAAACAATGCAATTACACCATTAAACCAAATAGTTCCTATTATGACACCTACAGTGTTAATTATCATGATAAATAGAAATGATATGATCAGTTATTACCTATAATTAAAACAGCAAGTTTGCAAAAGGCATTAAATTTTCAAATGGTGAACAGGGAGAGAACAGAAGTGATATAGGATGTGATGATTTTAAGGAAGGAGGAGAGAAGATAGAAGTGAAAGATTAAAGGAAGAGTGAAAGAAAGAACAATAGAGATTGGCTGTTAGCAGAAGAGAGAATCAAGAGATAAAGGAGAAAAAAAATACATATATAAAGAAAAATTTAAATAACAAAATAAAAATAAAAATAATATAAAAACAAAACTAAAATATACCAATCAAATGTCCTAGTTAACAAAACTTAATCCATGTAAAATAACTGGCTTCAAAAATGCTAGAGATGAGAAGAAAAAAGTAGGAAACTGTATAAATGTCTATGTATCATTAAGATCACAATTAAACAGTGAAGAAGAAGAAAGGAAAAGAAAAGAAATCTTGATGAAAAGTTAATTCTTTCTGTTGGATTTTAAGGTATTCTAAACTTTTGTTCTCAGCAGTTTTAGGTGGGGTTGTCTGGAGTGTTATGCTCCACTGTCTGAATTGCTGGAGTGAGAGAGGTAATCCCATAAGCAGAGTTCCTGGAGGCAGGTGGGTGCCAGCTCTTTGCTGAATGTTAATTGGTCTGAAGATTTTAAATCAGTGCACCTCCATCACCCAGTACTTGCGGGTCCTCTCTGAAGACTTTACCCCAAAGATCTCTCCTGAGTTCCATTCACATGGTGGGGGAGCCAATTCTTGGTCCCCTACATACACCTTCAAACAGTTTCTCCCGCCCTTCCCCTTCCCAGTTCTGGGTCAGATGTGTATTTCCCAGTCAGTCCTGCAAGCAGTCAGATTAAAGGGGGAGAGGTAGAGCGGGTGGGTTTCTAAGACCAGTTGTCCCTTGTGTAAACCTTTCTCCACATTTGTTTTTTTTTCTGGTCACTTAAGTACACTTTATATGGTGCAGCATGTTTACTAGGCCTGTATTTTGGGCCAAACTTTTGTTTGCCAGGAATTGGCCTCCTCAGCTGCTGGCCTCCATGCAGTAGCTGCAAAATGGTTCTTTCCTTTGTCCTCCACATGCTTCCTGGAGATATGGCAGCTTCTTTCCCTGCACCTGAATATTGTGTAGCACATCTTTCAGGTTTGTAGGGCAATGTCCTTGATATCTAAATACTCCATAACCAGACACAGTTTCCTTTAATTCCCTTCTCCCTCCACTAGCTCATGGAGGTACCGCTCTGGCTGGTGATTTGTCCTTGGCCATGGCAGTGGCAGTGGCTGTGCCTCTGGGGATTTCTTCCTTATTTTATATGTCCAACCTCCTGCGTCCCCCATCTGCTTTGAATGTCCAGCTTTAAATTCCAGTAAAGCCCCCTGATTTTTATTTTCTTTTGTTGTTGTTGTTGTTGTTCCCCCACCTTGCTGAGAAGTTGCCTGTCTGCTTTCTTGGTCTCACTCCACAGAGCAGTCAGAAAATCAATCTCCTCTTTTCTTCCATCTTGAAAACCATCTGGGTCTCTTATTTCTATAAACAAATGTAAGAATTGTTTTTTTTTTCTAATTTTGTGAAGAATGTCATTGATATTTTGATGGAAATTGCATTGAATCTGTACATTGTTTTTGGTAGTATGGCCATTTTGAGAATATTAATTCTGCCTATCCAAGAACATGGGATGTCTTTCCATCTTCTTTCTTTAATTTTTTCATTATTATTTTATAATTTCCATTGTATATCCATCTCCTTGACTAAATAAATTCCTAAGTATTGTATTGCATTGTATCTATCTATCTATTTATCTATCTATCTATCTATCTATCTATCTATCTATTTATTGAGGTTATTGTGAATGGGATGCTTTTCTGCATTTCTTCCTTGGCTGAATCAAACTTGATTTATGGGTGTTGATCTAATATTCTGCTACTTTGCTGAACTTATATAAGTTCTAGAAGTATTCTGGTGGAGTTTCTTAGGTCTTCTAGATATAGGACCGTGTCATCAGTAAACAGAGATAGTTTGACTTCTTCTGTTCCTATTTGTATCCCTTTGATTTTCCTTGGTGTCTGATCACTCTGGCTAATGTTTCAAGGACTTTAGTGACTAGGAGTGGTGAGAGTGGACAGTCTTGTCTTGTTCCTGATTTTAGAGGAAATGCTTTTAATTTTTCTTCATTTACTATGATGTTAGCTTGGGTTTGTCATAAATGGCCTTTATGATGTTGAAGTCAGTTCCTTTGATCTCTAGCTTCTCCAGCATTTTTTAACATGAATGGGTGCTGAAGTTTATCAAAGACCTTTCGGCATCAATTGAGATGATCATGTAATTCTTGTTCTTAATTCTGTTTGTTTAAGTTATAAACTACATGTATTGATTTGCATTATTGAACCAAACTTGCAGCCCTGGAATAAAACCCACTTGATCATGGTGTATTATCTTTTTGCTGTATTTTGAGTGTGATTTGCTAATATTTCATTAAGGAGTTTTGCATCTATGTTCATCAGGGATATGGGTCTCCAGTTTTACTCCCTTGTGGCTGTCTGGTTTTGATATCATACTGGGTCATACTGGCTTCATAGAATGTATTTGGGAGTGTTCCCTCCTTTTCAATTTCATGTAATAATTTGAAAAAGACTGATATTAGTTCTTCTATAAAGGTGTGGTAGAACTCAGCTGAGAATTCATCTGGTTCTGGACTTTTCTATTTTGGAAGGTGTTAAATTACTATTTCAAATTCATTAGTTGATAATGGTCTGTTTAGGTTTCTATATCAACCTAATTCAATTTGGGCAGATCATATATGTCTAGAAATTTGTCAGTGTCTCCTAGATTTTACAGTTTATAGGAGAATAACATTTCAATGTATGTTCTGATAATCCTCTGGATTTCAGAATAGTCTGTGGTAATATCTCCTTCTTCATCTTTAATCTTGTTGATCTGAGTCTTCTCATCTTTTTTTTTTTGGTTAGTTTGGCCAAGGGTATATCTTATTTATCTTTTCAAAGAACCAACTCTTTGTTGCATTAATCCTATATTTTGTTTTCTTATTCTCAATTTCATTAATTTTAGCTCTGATCTTAATTATTTCCTGTCTTCTACAGGTTTTGGAGTTTTTTTTTCTTTTCCTTTCTGTAAGGGCTTGAGATGGAGCTAAGCTCATTTTTTGGGGATCTATCTAATTTTTAATGTAGGCACTCAGTGGTATAAATTTCCTTTTAGAATTGCTTTCAGACTGTCCTGGAGATTTTGACATGTTCAGTTTCTGTTCTTGTTAATTTCTAAGAATTTCTTGATTTCTATTCTCATTTTTTCTGTGATCCATTATTCACAAAAGAGAGTGTTATTCAATCTCCATGTGTTTATGTGGTTTCTTTTATTTTTTTTCTTGCTGTTGATTTCTAGTTTCATTTCAGTATGGTCTGATAGGATACATGAGATTATATCAATTTTTTATTCTTTGTGCCTAGAAGATGATCCATTTTGGAAAAATTTTCATGTCCTACTCTGAAACAGGTAATTTCAGCTGTTTTAGCATGGAATACACTATAGATGTCTATTAGGTCTATTTGACTTATAGTGTTATTTTAGTTGGGTATATCTTTATTGATTTTATGTTTTGATGTCTATTGGTAATAAGGGTGTGTTGAAATCACCCAGTATTATTGCATTTGGATCTATGTGGGATTTAATGTCATGGAGTATTTTTTAAAAATGTAATTGTGCTTGTTGATATTTGGGGCAAAATATTTTACTATTATTATATCTTCTTGTTGGAATATTCCCTTTACTAGGATGTAGTGGACTTCTTTGTCTCTTCTGATTAATTTTTACTTGAAATCTGCTTTGTCAGATATGAGAAGAATTATTCCTGCTTGTTTTCATGGTCCTTATGTATGGAACATGTATATTTTTCTAAGCTTTTACTTTCAGCCTGTGGAAGTCTTTTTCTCTAAGACAAGTCTCTTATAAACAGCATATAGTTGGACCTCTTTTTTGTAATTTGTTTTGCTAATTTGTATCTTTTATTTGGGGAGTTGAAGCAATTAATATTCAACATTAGCATGGATATGTTTTTGTGGTTTCCTGCCATTTTGATGTTTTGCCATATTTTATCCTGTTTTGAGTCTCATTTAGTGTGTTACTATTTTATTGAAACTTCTTTGCTCAGGAGCTTTGGGAACTGTTTTTTAGTTCCTCTGTGTATAGTTTATCTTGGAGTATTCTTTGTAGTTCTGATTTGGTGCTCACAAATTCTTTTAGTTCATTCTTATCATGGGTAGATTTTATTTCCCTTTTAAATTTGAAAGTGATCTTTGCTGAGTATTGTAACCTTGGCTGGCATTATTTTCTTTTAAGGTTTTGACTATCTCATTCTAGATCCTTTTGATTTTAGGATCTGAACTGAGAAATCAGAAGTGAATCTTATTGGTTTGTCTCTAAATGTGATGCAATGTTTCTCTTTTTCAGCTTTTAATATTCTTTTCTTATTTTCTATATTAGGCATATTGATTATGATATATCTTATTGAAATTCTCATTTGAATAGGTCTATTTGGGGTCCTGTCTTCCTTCTGTATGTGAATTTCTATCTGATATGTGAAAAGTTTTCTGTAACCGCCTCATTGAAAATGTTCTATATGACTTTAGTGTGTATATCCATATTTTCTTCTATCTCAATGATTCTCAGGTTTGATCTTTTAGTGTTGTCTCTGAGTTCTTTTGTATTCCAGTTTTGTTCAATAATTTTTTCCCTTTATTGCATTCTATGCATTAAAGATCATATACCCTGTCTTCATGGCCTAATGTTCTATCTTCAAGGCTGAGGTTCTATTTTCTGTACATTTTAAGCTGTTAGTGATGCTTTCAAGTAAAATTTCAATTTGATTAATTGTGTCTTTCATTTATAGAAGTCCTGCTTGGTTTCTTTTCACTATTTCTATTTCTTTACTATAGTGGTTTTGCCCATATGATCTTAAATATTGCAGTAGAATTAAATATATGTCTCTCATTTAACTTAGTATAGCTGATATTTTAGTTTTCTTGGCCAAACAATATGAAAGTACAAATTTGACAGCATTGGGTATTATCACGATTTAGAACATTTCATTATTTTATAAGTTGAGTTTTCAGAAAACAAGATACAACATAAATATAAAGATATAATTTTAAGGCCTGAAAAATGATATCTTTTATTCGTTTTTCTCATTCACTTTAGGTAGAGTTATTATGGATTTTATGAAGCAGGAGCTGTATACATTTCTAGCCTACTGGAGGGATATACAACTGTAAAGAATATAGAATCTCTGTTTCTCACTGGGCCAGGTTTTTTTTTTTTTTGGTGGTGCTGGAGATTGAACCCAGGGCCTTGTGCTTGTGCATGGGAGGCAAGCACTCTGCCAACTAAACTATATCCCTAGCCCCATGGGCCAGTTTTGATAACAAATTCTATCAAAGAGGATAGGCTTATTGAAGACCTGAGAGGTCTGAACTTTTAGAAAGAAAAGAACAAATCAGATTTCTTGCAAATGGGGTGCTCATAATGAAAAAAAAACTAGAGCTACATTTGCAGAGACCAAATAATTATCACTTAACATTTTAAAGATGAATTAGTTCTTGTAACCAGTTCTTGTTACCCAATATGTAGTGATAATAGATTGGGATCTAAATCTGATCCTTGTTAAGGAGTTGGCTTCAGTGTGAAGGCAATGAACTTTGCAGATAAAATGCAAAATATTAAAATCATACATGGTATAAATCAATGTTATACATAGCTACTTCAAGATGCATGCAAAATAACAGCAAAGTAGGAATATGGAAAGCAGGAGAAAGAATAAAAAACAAGGGGTTGGGTTGTAGCTCAGTGGTAGAGTTCTTGCCTAGCACATATGAGGTACTAGGTTTGATCCTCAGCACCACATAAAAATATATAAATAAAATAAAGTTTTTAAAAGAAGGAAAAAAAGTGTTACATATTGAATGGAAAACATGTACATAATTAAAAAACAGGGCAAAAACTACCTTTTTGTAGAAACTAAATTGTAGGTAAAAATTATTAATTCAAAAAGTGGGAAGTTGCCAGGGTTGATGGTACATGCCTGTGATCCCAGTGGCTCAGGAGGCTGAGGCAGGAGGATGGCATGTTTGAGGTCAGCCTTAGTAATTTAATGAGGCTGTAAGCAACTTAGTGATACTCTGTCATAAAATAAAAAATTAAAAAGGCTAAGAATGCAGCTTAGTGGTTAATTATACTTGGGTTAAATCCCTGGTAGCAAAAAAAAAAAGGTAGAAAGTTACAAAGAGTGAAAAGGAATTAAAAAGAAGACATCAAAAAAGATTATAAAAGTATGTTATTAAAAATTATGCTAGCAAATTTGAAAATTTAAATAAAATAGACAAATTTCTAGGAGAATAAAATGTTAAATCAACAGAAGAAATTTAAAAACTCTAAGAAGTTCTATAACTATTTACAAACTTTAATGTGTAATTAAAGACCTTTCTATAGAGAAAACTTCAAGTGAAGATATCACCAAGTATTACCAATGAGTTTTGCCAAATATATAAAGGAAATAAACACATTTAACACAAACTTTTCCAGAAAATAGGAAAAAAGAGAACACTTCTCAACTTTTTTTTAAAAGACCAAATAACCTTGATAATAGATTCTGACTAGAGTTAAAAAAAAAAAGAAAGAAAATTTTCAGGTAAAATTTTTTTAATGGCCTAGATGCAAAAATCCTAAAACATTGGTATATGTTGTAGTTTTCATATGTCCCCCAGGAGTTCTGGGGGACATAATGTAGGAATACTTCAGAGGTTGAAATTTTTGGATCGTGAAAACTATAATCCAATCAGTACATCCTAGTTTGAATTTACTGGATGGTAATTATAGGCAGGTGAGGTGTGACTGGGGAAGGCAGGTTAATGGGGGGTGTGCCATGGAGGGGTTGATTTTCCTGTGGCCTCTTACCCCCTCCCCACTCCCAGCTTCTTGGCTGCCACAAAATGTGCACTTTACTCTGCATTTTTGTTCCACCATGATGCTCTGCTTTACCTTGGGCCTAGACCAATGGAGTCAGCCACCATGGGCTGAACCTCTGAAACTGTGAGCCCAAAGTAAACTTTTTCTTCTCTATTTTGTTCTTGTCAGGTATTTAGGTCACAGTGATGAAAACCTAACTAACACAGTTTACACAGTCAAGGATTTTAAAAAGAGAATAATAGAACAAAAGCAACCTGGTTTATTTATTATAATGCAAGTTCATTTTTTATTTGAAAATTGATGGAATTTATAAAGAGAATAGTAGAACAGAGTCAACCTGAGTTGATTTCCAATCATGCAAATTTGATTTTCCTTTGAAAATCAATATTTATCACATCAACAGAATCTGGAAAACATGTCATATATCCCTACACACAGAAAATAATTTGATAACAATCAACATCCATTCATAATAAAAAATCTTAGGAAATCTGAAATAGTAGGAGAAATTCTCTATCCAATAAGTATTTGCCAAAATGATCTGTTGAAAGCAATCTATCTGAGATAGGGAATAAGGTGAGAAGCTCATTTTCACTTTAGCTTTATAGTTATGATTTTAACCAGTGTAATAAAGTAAGAAAAAAAGTATTGGAAATGAAGAAATAAATTATTATTTTAAGAGTTTTTAAGCAGTTTCTAAGTTATTTGAAGTACAAAAGATAAGATCAAAAACAGGTGAAAAAGAAGATATGAGAGTTAAGTTTGAGACAAAATAGAGTCAGGATGAGACTGTAGAAAACACATACTACAGCATTTTGCACACTTTCAATCACTGGGACACAGATCTGATTCTGATCATTTTTAGCCACCAGTGGCAAAAGGAATTTCAATTCATTTAAAACAATTATACAAGATAAAAACAACTGTTTAAAGAAACATAACCCTTTCTGATGCCAAGACCAGGGAAATTTTTTTTTCTTGATGGAAAAATATGTGTAACATATGTACTAGGTATGTGAGAACATAATTATTTACTAATGCATGGGCTTAAATTTTCATGTATAATTTGATGCTTTGAATTGAAAAATTTCAAGTTTATACCCCAAGTTTTTTCATCTGGAGTCAGTGATGGTATTGACTATTTGCATCTATTGAAGAAGCCAATAAACAGGTGAAAAATCTTTTTCACATTAAATTATAGATTTCTCCCTGCCAAGGCTATGTAGTATGATGGTCTTGTGTATAACCTGGAAGAGCTAGACAGGTCTTTCAGGAATTCAAGTCTCATCTAGGTGTTAAACTGGCAAGGAACAAAAGGGTAATTTTCTTTCTAAATACATTACTTAGGAATTTAATTAATCATTTCCACTAAAAATTGTGGTGCATTTATGACAACTATAGGTGAATATACAATGTGGCAACAAAAGTTAAACATACAGATAAGGAATACTTATTCCTTTTTATAAGAACATAAATAAAATATTAAATTGATAAATCAAGTAGAGACAAGTGAGTCATAAGTCTGATACATTTTCAAACTGATGTCAACTTCATGGAATTTGATGATTTCTGTTGAAATGTGATATGTGTCCTTAAACTTAATACATTCTATATATACAATTAAAAGAAAATGTAGATAGAACGAATTGAGGATCTGTGACTTCCTAGTCCCAGGATCCTTTAGCATTAAAGAAATAATTAATAGAAGGGAGTATTTTAAAATTATAAATCTTTTTAAAAATATTTTTTAGTTGTAGATGGACAAAATTCTTTCTTCTTTCTTTCTTTCCTTCTTTCTTCTTTCTTTCTGCTGAGGATCAAACTCAGGGCCTCACATGTGCTATGCAAGTGCTCTACCACTGAACTAAAACCCCAGTCCAAGAATTGTGAATCTTAATCTTGATCTAGAAACTGTGCTCTTAGCCAATATAATGAAGGAATGATTAGTAGAGTAGTAAGAGGAATTGGAGATAAAGGAAAGGGAAAGAAGGAGAAAAGCAAAAGGGGAAGCAGGAGAGTAATTAAGAAACAACTGGAAGTAGCATTAGTAGAGTGATAGCAGCAGCTCAATATTGAGGAACCCAGAACTGGTGGTTATGAGTGAAGACTTTAGAGCCAGACTGCATTGGTCCAAATTCTACCTTTGATCCTAATAAGAAGTGAGACCTTAGGCAAGTCACAAAATCTCTTTATGTGTCAGCTTTCTCACCTATAAAACACAGCCTGGAGTTTTGGGTAGTAGCTCAGGGACAGAGTGCTTGCCTAGTACATGCAAGCTTCTAGGTTAAAAAAAAATAGTGTGTGTGTGTGTGTGTGTGTGTGTGTGTGTGTGTGTGTGGAAGAGATTGGGGAAGGATTAAATGATCAATACATGTAAAGTACTTAAAATAGATGCACTCTGTGTTGGCTGTCAGTATTTATATAATTGCTATTATCCTTAAAAATAAGGAAATATGTGAATGAGAAATCCTTTTCTCAACTTTAAATCCCTATCATAGGATCCTTTCTCAGGTTTTTGTGCTTCTTTTTGTCTATATCCTGGGATGCATTTTGCAGGGAAATCTGATTTTATGACTCCATTTGCTACATGCCTCACCTATCTAAGTATATGATAAACTTCTCAAGAGCAGGGGTGACAGCACATTGGAAATACTGAGCCTGGTACATGATGAGACAACCCAGGCTTGGTGCAACCAAAACATAAAAACTAATATCTCCCCTGATGCCTCCCACCTTGGAGCTTTGTAGGGGAAGTTTTCTCAGGCTGATGAGGAGGTTGGCCATCTAAATGGAAATTTATTTTTAAATTAAATTAACTTTTTTTTGGTATTAGGAATTGAACCCAGGGGTGCTCTACCATTGAAGTGAATTTCCATCCCTGTTTATAATTGGAGATATTGTCCTGCTTAGTTGCGTAGGCTGGCCTTGAACTTGTGATCTCCCTGCCTTAGTCTTCCCAGTAGCTGGGATTGTACTTATGAGCTACTATACCTGGCCCATATGGGCACTTAGTGAAGGTCAGCAGCAAGGCATAGATGGCGTATCTCTGGGCTGGTCCTTAATACTTAAGAAGGAAGAGTTGTAGTAGGGAAAGGAGATATTGGCAAAAAGCAGTAATATACTTTCTGAGATTACATTTACTTGTTATAAAAATGCCAATTAAACTTCAGTTTCTAAGTTACACTTGCCATATTTAAATGCTCAATAGGCACATGTAGCCTGCAGATACTGATTGGACAACACAATATTGAATATTTCCATCATCACAGAAAGTTCTACTGGTCTAGACAATAGAGCATAAAGATTACTCAGTAAATGTTAGTGGAGCAAAAGGTTTCAATGAACCAAGAGTGTTCAACTGATCTACCCTGTAGTGAGTTTTTGAGAATCAAAAGCTCTCTTCAAGGGCTGGGGATGTGGCTCAAGTGGTAGCGCATTTGGCATGCGTGTGGCCCGGATTCGATCCTTAGCACCATATACAAACAAAGATGTTGTGTCCCGCCGAAAAAAAAAAATAAATAAATATTAAAATTCTCTCTCTCTCTCTTTAAAAAAAAAATCTCTCTTCAAATGGTGAATGATCTGGGCAACATTGAAGACCTTTCATTTCCCTTGTGCTTCTGTGGAGGATCTCTTGCTCCACAGATTCTTGAATCGCTGTTGTTGGTCATGTTTAGGTATGATGTGTCCTCTTGGCATACGTTCCTGAAGATAAGCAAACTTTTACCTTTTAACCTTATTTGTTTATTTTATTTTTCTAAGTAATCTTTTGATTTCTCTGTTTCAAAACCCATCCTGTGAGGTGAATTTGTGTTAAGGAAACAATGTGAGGTGGGTTATCTGTGTGTGCATATGTGTGTTGGTGGTGATGGTGAGCAGAGTTGGTAGTCGTGAGATTTGTAATCCACTTACAGTGGTTTCCCAAACAACTTTCATTGGAAGACAAAACATACTTTCAATTAAAAAAGGTGACCTCCCTTTTGCTATGCCATCAGCCTCTGTTTCTTAAATTTTTTTTTCTTTCAAAAATTTTAAAATTGTAAATTTAAAAATTATAGTTTATATATTTCTTAAGTTTTTAATTTTTACATTACTATAAATTGATCCATTAATTTACTCACATAATTAAGAGTTACATTATTTGGATCAGTGCCTGGCATTGGCCCCTTCTACTAGATTTACAGAAGATGTCTATATATGCCATCTCATGATTCTTACCATCATCTTGGAAGACTGATAAAGCAGATATAATTATCCCAACTTTGCAGACAAGCTGCAAATCAGAATATTCTTATCACTGGTTCACATCAGATTACATATTTTATGAGAAGCCAGACAAGGCTAGATCTTGGGGTTTTTGACTCTTCCTCCTTTATTCTCTGCTGCCTAATTTACTTTGAAGGGAGATGGAATTATCAAAACAATCATAGACATGAACTTGAGCTCATTCCAACTTCTAGAACCACCTATGGGCTTTGTTTTTGCCTCTCTTTTGTTAATTTAGAACTTGTAGAGAATTTAGATGTAGTGAAAAATAATAGAAGGATAGACTTTGAAATCAGGTTTGAGTTCTAATCTCTCCTCCACTTCTTCCTAGGTGAGTTTATTTGGGCAAATTACCTGAACTTCAATTTGCTCATTAAAAAAACAAAGAAACAAATAAACAAGTCAGGAATATTGTCTACCTCACTCACCAGTATACTGTAACAACTATATGTATCTTGAAACCTAGCAAATCCTTTATAAATGCAGTAGTTGTTCTCTTTCCTTAGAATTAAATTGTGAATGACAGATCTCAGTTAATGTTTGGGCACTCCACCTGCTATTAAAAAATCTTTTAGAATGTTCTTTTGTAATGAGTAAAAGTCTATTGAAATCAGTAAGTATTATTAAACACCTACAACATGCTCCAAAATGTGTTATGCAAGGCTCCTTGGAATGAAGCCTCTGTGACCCTAACTTTTGAAGCTTTCAATGTAGTCTGTCAACTAATGAATAATACTATTTATTTAGAACCTAGGTACCTGACAGTATGTCAAAAATAATATACATATGATTAAAATATGGCCTTTGTTTTTTAAGTATTTACTTTCTAGAGAAGAAAACAAGGTAGTTACCATGGTAATTCCAAAGCTAAAATCAGAGCAGTTCAACTCAGTTAGCTGAGCAGACAGTTGGACATGTTATAATGTCCCCCATTCCACAAATAAGTCTTCAAAGTGCAGCTTCCATTTCAAAGTCAGACAATATATCATAATATTAGCATTCTACTTAGCATTTTAATATATTTTTAAATTTAAACTCCCGACAAATACCACAAACTATGTGATATCATTCCAGTTTTGCAGATGGATGTATTTGCAAAGGTCACAAGTTAATTAGTAGAAGCTCTGGAGAAGTGATCATAGAATGGGATTTTTTTTTTTTTTTTTTTTTGGTACTGGAGAATGAACTCAAAGGCTCTCAACCAATGAGCCTCATCCCCAGATCCTTTTATTACTTTAAATTTCTTTTCTTTCTTTCTTTCTTTCTTTCTTTTCTTCTTCTTCTTCTTCTTCTTCTTTTTTTTTTTTGAAACAGGGTCTCGCCAAATTGCTGAGTCTGGCTTTGAACCTGTGATCCTCCTACCTCAGCCGTCCAACCCACTGGAATTATAGGTGTGCATCACTGTGTCCAGCTAAGTTAGAACTATTTTGTGCTAGTTTTGAAATAGTGGGAACACAGAGTGAAAAATAAGGAAGAATATCCAAAATAAAGGGACATAAACAGAATGGACTTCTGGATACTGAGGATAAATGGGCTCATGCCAGAAAAAAAGTGGTGGCTCCTTTGGAACAACTGAGAAGACCCTGCATGAGGATTCTGGATCTGATCTACAAGGACTGTAGGGAACCATGGTTGTTCTTCAACATGTGGATCCAATTATTTGCATAGTTTTAGGCCAAGTCCAGCTCTTCTCTTTTTCATTACAGTTGGAATTATTGTCAAACTATTTTTAAAATATATAGAGATGATATTGTACATAGGAATCTGCCTCACACTATAAATCACCATTGAAAATTTCCATGGAATAAAGAATTTGCATGATAAATTTTTATAATGTATTTCTGTTACTGGGTTAATAAACATATTGATGAGTCTTCCTTCTGCAGAACATGGTACATATTTGCATTGGTTCGAATCTTGTCCTTCAGTAGTGTTTTTTTCCCCCAGCAATGGGGATTGAATCCAGGGGTGCTCTACCATTGACCTACATCCCTAGTCCTTTATATTTTTATTTTGAGATAGGGTCTTGCTCAGTTGCTCAGACTGGCCTTGAAGTTGTGATCCTCCTGCTTCAGCTTCCCAAGTTGCTGGGATTACAGGCAGGCACTCCTACACCCAGTTTATAAGTACTTTTTAAATTGACATTTTGAATAACATAATTCTTCAATTCACATTCATTTGAAAGGAAAAAAAATACTAGAGAGAGACCCAGGTATGTTCTGTCCAGTTTCCCCCAACTGGTAACATTTTGCAAAACTGTAGCCCATTAGCACAACCAGAATATTAGTGTTGATACCTATTTCTTTCAAATTTGTTTAAATTTACTTGTACTCATGTGTGCATGTATGTGGGCATTTAATTAGATATAGTTTTATCAAATGTGTAGTTAATATCTGGACAGTACTACACATATAACAGTGATATTTTAAGTGGTTTTTATGTAAGTTCCATATATTTCTCAAATTTATTTCTAAGCATCTCATCTTTGTTGTTTTTCCTACTATCAAGGCCTTCTCCCCACCCCCATGTTGTAACTGATTATTAGCTATAACATGGATTTATTAATAACTTCTGTGTCTTAGATTATTATCTGTTAAATTACTAAATTTTGAAATTGTTTTTCATGGCTTTTAAACAGATTATTTTGAGTTATTTAGTCATACCATCTGCAAATTGTGTTAATTTATTTCTTCTGTTACAATGTTTTACTTTAAATTCTTTGAACTAATTGAATTGAATGATATGTTCACAAAAATATTAATATTGCTGATATTGGGTGTCCTAATGTTTTTCTCACATTAGAGGAAAGACATATTGTTTTTCTCAATTAAACCTGATCTTGGCACTTGAACTAAGATATATGCATTTAATTATGCTGTAGAAATACATATGCATAGTTCATTGAGTGTTTCCATTTAAAAAGGTTGTTGAATCTTTTCAAATGCCTTTTTAGAATTTTTGGAGATGCTTATTTGACTTTTCTTCTTTGCTATCTTTGTATGATTAATGAATATAATAAATTTTCTGATGTTGAACCGTATTGGTACTTCTTTTAAAACTCACTCATATAAATACACATTTAATTTTTAAAATTGGTACTTAATAGATATACACTAAGGTGGAATTCCCTTTGGTATATTCATATATATGTACATAGCCCAATTTGATCAATTTCGTTCTTCAGTTCCTCCCTTTTCCCATTCCACCTCTTCTCCCCTCAATCTTTTTTGATTCCACTGGTCTCCCTTTTGTTTTAATGGGATTATTATTCCCCCTTATTTTTCTCTAGCTTCTATCAGAGAAAACATTTGACCCTTAACTCTGGGTCTATATTATTTCACTTAGCATGATGCAGTTATTTCATTGTTCTTGATTGCTGAGTTTATCTCCCCTCTGTATGTATACCATATTTTCCTTATCCATATATCTATTGAAGCACACCTGGGCTGCTTCCATAACTTGGCTATTGTGAGTTGCTCTTCTATAAACATTGATGTACCTGTATCACCAGAGTATACTGATTTTGTTTCTTTAGGATAAATACTAAGGAGTAGATAACTGAGACACATTGTGTTTCCCTTCCTAGTCTTTTGATGAATATCTATATTGCTTTCCAGAGTGGTTGGTTAATTTGCAGTGTATAATGTATGAGTGTACCTTTCCCTCCCAATATTATTGCCAGCATTTATTATTATTTGTATTCTCAATGGTTGCCATTCTGACTTGAGTCAGTTGAAATCTCAGTGAAGTTTGATATGCATGTCCCTGGCTGCTAGGGATGCTGACCATTTTATTAATATATTTGTTGGCCATTTGGATTTCTATTTTTAAGAAATGTCTGTTTAATCGTTTGCTCATTTATTGATTGGGGTTTTGTGTGTGTGTGTGTGTGTGTGTGTGTTAAGTTTTTTGAGTTCTTTATGTATTCTGGATATTAATCCTCTGTCAGAGGAGTATTTTGCAAAGATCTTCTCCTATGCTCTTGTTATCTTTGCTGTGCAGAAGCTTTTTAATTTCACATCATTTATTGATTCTTGATTTTATTTCTTGAGCTGTAGGGGTCTTGTTAAGGAAGTTGGTACCGGCATCAATATGTTGGGAGTGTTGAGTCTATGTTTTCTTCTAGAAGTTGCCCATTCTTTAAATGTGTTGCTGGGTTTCCCTCCATAGTATTTCATTGAAACACTTCATATCACTATGCCAATTAGATTGTGATGTTGTTTTTCATGTATAGTTTTTGTCACCTTTGGATTCCAACATTATATCCACTCATTTTCCATCCTGTTGCTCCTCCAGCTTAGCCTTTTGTCTTTATCTGCAGGGTTGAAAGTTCTACCACATCCTCACTCCAGCTAGCTTGAAGGAACAGAGAGGCAAGGGAGGATACTGTTAAGGAGAAGTCCCAATTTCATGCTTGTGCTTACATCTCATTGTTTAGAAGTTACACATAGCTGCAAGGGAAGCTAGGATTTATTATCATTATACAGAGCAGATTTATGCCTCTAATGTTCAAGGGCACTGGTTCTTAGAGGTGTCTTTTTGTTTGTGAGTTTTTTTTAATTTCTTGGCAAAGTTTTGCTATAATTTTCACATTTTTTTCTTTTCTCCAATGCCAGGCCAATGTTTTCTTTAGTTCTTGTTGCTGTGAATAAAACTGTATCTTCAATTATGTTGAAGACTTAACATCTAGTACCTCAGAACGTGATCTTATTTGGAAACAGGGTCTGTATAAAAAAATCAAGTTAAAATGAAGTCATGAGGTAGGCACTAACCCAGTATGACTAGTGCCCTTATCAAAAGGGAATTATGGACACTGAGATACACATGCACAGAGGGAAGACAGTGAGAAGACACACAGGGAGAATGCTGTCTGAAGACAGAGGATCAGAGTTTTTTCTGCCACAGGCCAAAGAACACATAGGGCCACCAGAAGCAAGGAAGAGGCATGAAAGGCTTCCTGTACAGGTTTCAGAGGAAATATGGCCCTACTGACATCCTGACTTCAGATGTCTTGCCTCTAAAACTGTGATATAATTCATTTCATTATGTTAAGTCATGTAGCTTTTGGTATATTTTTATGGCAGTGATAGGAAACCATTATACTTATCAATTACTGAATTCAATTTTCTTGGACCAACAATTTTCAGGGGATTTGCTTTTGTGAGTTTCAGGAGAGTTTCATGGGGCTGAGATGGTGTTATAACTTCACACTGAATACTCTCTTCCTGCTGCTCCTTTGGAAACAAATTGGGGGACTCTGTTTTGTGTTTGTGTTTGTGGGGTTTTTTTTGTGGTATTGGGATTGAACCTAGGGCCTTGTGCATACCAGACATGGTATCTACCACTGAGTTACATCTCCAGCCTTTCCATATTGATTTTTGCATGGCACTTGCATTTTCACAGCTACTTTGAAAAACCCAGTGTTGTTAGTCTTTTGTTAGTGTGAGCAAGACACCTGACAAGGATTTAGGGGTTCAAAGGTTTGGTCAATGGCCTGAGGTGAGGCAGAACATCATGGTGGAAGGATGTGTCCAAGGAAATTTGCTCAGCTCATGACATCTAGGAAGCAGAGAGAGTGCAAGGAGCCAGGAACAAAATATTTAATCCCCAAGGCCAGTTTCCCAGTAATCCTCATTTTTTCCACACATTGCACTTGCCTACAGTTACCACCCAGAAATTGATTCAAATTACTGATTCCTCAAATGGATTAATCCACTGAATGGGTTATATGTCTCATAATTTAATCATTTCATCTCCTGCATTAATACAGAAGTTTGAGGAGACACCTCATATCCAAACCATATACCCAACCTCTTAAAATGACATTAATAGTAAGGTAGTGATGGAAGGCAGAAGCTGTGAATTACCTTAGCTAGTTGTTCACAGTATCCAACAGAGACAGATGGTATTTGGAGTTAGATCTCAGTTTTGTGTGAAAACTTGGCCAAGTTATTTAATTTTGTTGAGTTTCATTTTTTTCTTCTGCAAAATAGGATTACCAAGCCCACACACAGGGAGGGCTCTATAGAGATGAAATGGTGGAATCCCAAGCATAATAAGTACTTGGAACATGGTAACTATTTTTCAAGAAATATTTTGGACCAATAATAACTGGTAGGAGTTAGCAAATCATCACAAATTTTATTTATGCTCAGACTTGGTTACTTAGTAGAATGATCATGGTTTTATTTGAAGAGAAAATTGAAATCATTAGGAATATTTCAGTGGCATCAGAAACCAAATTGTCAGGCAGAAAGCTTTTCATTTCAACATACAGTTCAGTCTAAGTTTTATTACTCTTTAGGAAAGTAACTTGGCATTTCTTTCTCATTTATTTATTTATTTTTTTTACTGGGGATTAAACCTCAGGGGTGCTTAACCACTTTAACCACTTAGCCACATTTACAACCCTTTTTATTTTTTATTTTGAGACAGAGTCTCACTAAGTTGCTTAGGGTTTCACTAAGTTGTTGAGGCTGGCTTTGAACTTGTGATCCTCCTGCTTCAGCCTTCAGAGTCACTAGGATTACAGGTGTGAACCACCATACCCAGCTCTGTCTCATCTTTAAAATAGTGAAGACAGCACCATGTTGAATGTAGCAATAAGAACAAAAGTGCTTAGTACACAGTAGTGTGAGCTTCTTTTATCCTGTTTTTCAGAGTTTATTTTCCCATTGAGACAGAGATTTAGCAGATCTGGTGTTCCTTGGGGGATGTGCCTAGACTCTTCCTCTCAGGCTGAAAGAAGAAAACATTATATTCTTAAACTGGACTGTGGGCTGATGAAGTCATACTGACACAGAATTTTTGGAAGATAGTTTCCCTTTGATGTCAGATGGTATTTTCTCCTTTAGAACATAGTACAGAGATTCTGTCTAGATTGTTTGCCATGAGGTAGTTATCAGTTAAATTACCTTTTGATTAATTATGCCAAAGTTTTATTCTTTTTCCCCTTAGCTATAAGACTCTAAATAGCTTGTTATTTTAAAAATAGCTATTTATTAGCAGGTTGATTTACATTAATTCAGTTGAACTTTTTTCCCTTAAAACAGATTTATTTGTTTTTATATGGGACATAGTTCTCTCAATCACCCAGATGGATGGCATTTTCTTTGAAAGAAGTATCCTTAATTTATTCAGTTTGAATTCATAAGTTAACCTTTTCTGCTTGACTTAAATCTTCCTCATTCTGATTGAAGTTTTTAAAGCTCACATTCCATCTTTGGATTTATAAAGCAGACCCTAAGCTCTCTTGCTATAATATTAGCAATGATGGTGATGGAGAATTCCAACTTTGGTGAAATGCTCTTGATAGAATGATACTTTAGTCAAATCTGCCTCTGTCCCTCCTTCATACTGTAGTCATCTCAGAAGGGGATCTTACTATAGGGGGAGATGTGGATACCCTGAATTGTGACTCTTGCTTCATGGAGAATGAATGGGAAAAAGCCAAGGATTGGCAAGTGAAGTAAGTGACAGTTTTAGGAATTCTCTTAAATTCAGACTTGAAGTCTAAAACTTAGCAATTTTTTAGTATTTATTTTTTGCATTTTTAAATAAATAGAGAAATACCTTTCTTTGTGAAATTCTATCCATGTGCTGTGTAGGGGCAAAAAGCACTGGATTGATGTTTATTTACAGTGAATGCTCTACATAATTCTCTGGCATTTTTCCTTTTCTTTTTTTTGATATTTTTATTTCTTTCTAAATTATCCACAGACAAATAATGATTATATTAAAAATCTGCAGGGAGAAAAAGATGAAAAGATCAGTACTCAAATCTTAATAGTAACTGAATTTAGAGGAGCACTATGCAGTTTTACTTTCTAAATTTTATTTCTATATTAAGATTTGCTTTGAGAAGTATATTTCAATAGGTATTTAAAATTAAAAAAATGAGTTTTCATCTTATCTAAATAAAGAAATCAAATGGATATCTGAAGTACCCTGGTCAATCTGTTCCTTCAAGCTATTTTTACCTAGTCAAGCATGAGGCTGATCATTTTAAATATGATAATATGTAATGCTTGTGGGCATAAAATAGATACAAGGATTAAGATACAGAATATAATTTGCTTGCCACTATCTATTCTTTCTTGTGATCTATAGCACAGAAGAGAGCAATTTAAATACAAAGTGTTTAAAATGTGTTAATATTTGAAAGTTAGTGAGTTAATTTTTTTTCTCTGCCTTCTGTCAGGTGATTGTACAGTGCTTAAATATAATGAAAAAGAAGAGGCAACATAATATAACCCCTCAATATTATCCCACACTCAGATTTTAATTTGATATTTGTATTTTATGCTGCTTTAAAAAATTAGTCACTACTAAATGTACTTGCGTTGGCATAAATAAGCTTTAAATATATAACTTAATCTCTGAGATGTTATTTGATTGAGAGACTGCAGTCAATAAGACGTAGGTTTTTTCATTGCAAAATCAGAAGTGGTAGCAACTGCCAATATTTAATGGAATTAAGCATGGAATTGAAAAAAAATTGAACAAAGAGATTAAAGTTCATTAAGTATCTTTAAGCAGTTACATATACGCAAAGCAATTGCTATGTACTCTTAAATGATAGATAGTCTCTGGAAAGTTTGATTTGACATTTAGTAATTAAGCCTTTTTGCCTTGACTCAGCAAAGCTACATACAAATAAGTTTTGTAGAAGACTTTGGTTTTTAAATGTTAAAAAAAAAACATTGGAGCAGATAGCTAAAATTAAAATCTTTTATATAGGAACAAAAATAAGTTTAATAAGTCCACATTAATTTCCTATTTGATTGCTAAATATTAAAAGAATTTTTCAGTTATGATCTATTTTATCAAGAAAATAATTTTTTCTAAAGAGATTGTTTAGTCAGAAATCTTCTATAAGACATTGAAAAATTGTGTGCATGTGCAAGTTAAAAACACAATATACAGCAGGCTAAAATTGAACAAATTTGATTGCAGAACTGAAGCTAGTTTTCTTAGTTTTGTCACCATAAACACATCTTGCTAGAATATGTTCAGGATTTTTTGAACAGTCCGTGGAAGGTGACAGGGATGTTAATCTCCACTTCAGCCCTGGCAACTTCACTCAAATCCTTGGCATTCAGAATCAGGAGGTATGCAGGCTTTTGTCCTGCCCCGGGGCTCACCACCACACTCAGAACTACACCTGTTAATCAGAAGTGCATAAGGCAGTTTTAAATTTAAAAGAACCTAGGACCATGGATTACATATAATTGAAATAAAATCAGAGGTATTATACTGACAAAGAAAATCAGACTTCTTTTTTCTTTTACCACCTGCTTCTCTGACCACCTGAAGGGGTCTTTAAAACTTTTCCTTCTTGAATTATAAGCTCCAAGAAGGGAGTGATCATGCCTGTCTTGCTCACAGCTATTTCCCAATATCCTACTACAATGACTAGATCATAGTAAGTGCTTATTAAGTTCTTATTAAATGAGTGGATCTTTGTTCTTATCTATAACATAAGAATATAATATTTGTTCTAACTACTGAGAAAAATTGTAATGATCAAGTGAAAAACATATTAAAAGACTAAAAGCAATAAGGTATATTATAGCCATAATTCCCAACATCTATGTGGATGCTTACTTCCTTCCAACAAAATGAGAATAAGCCTTTTTGTACTTTTGACTGAATGGGATATATATTTGTATATAAGTAATATTATATATATATTTTATATATATATAATTTAGCATGAAATGTCTCAACAATTATTTATGTAATTTCTCGGTTATTTCCCATATTTTAATTCCAAAGAGTGCTATCTATCTCTCTGTCCCTGCTAATTAATGGCTAACTAAGACTAATACTTGGTAATGGAGTTGCTCTTTTATAGGCGGTGGCTAGATCTTTTCTAGCCTCAGTTTACTAAAAGAAAAATCCAAACTAGAGTCATAGTGCTGTACTCTCATTCTCTTTATCTGCTGGAAAACTCTGCTTCCTTTCCTAGAACACAATTTCTTTTCAGAAATGTATCTTGGTGAGGAGGAGTGAATACCTAGATGGAATTCCTGCTGCCTGGCTCCTTTCTTCCCCTTTCCTGCATCTAGAGCAGACACTGATGCCCCAACATAATACCAGATAGTGCTTCAGCATTTTTCCATTAGTAATCAACAAGATTTGATCATGAGATGAAATTCATGTGTGAATATATTTAAATTCTTCAGGATTATCCCTTCCTAGTATCAGGATCATTTTTGAACTTTAGAGAATAATCAACCTAATTCTTCTCATAAGGACCTAACTCCCAGAACTCTGATACCAAGAGGGTTCAGATATATTCATTTCTTTCATTACCATCATCTTCTTCCAAGGCCTCTGGGTGAGAAACAAAGATGGGTTCTGATGGATACGAATCCGGCTCTTGCCATACCCAAATTTCTTTAGTTTTGACGTTCAGCTTACAGAGCTGCTTGTAAGAAAGAAAAATCAACTGATCAACCCGTCAATATGCTTTATTTGCCTAGCATATGACTCAACTCACTGTTCCAATATTAGAAAGATGCATTAATTACCCTGTCTGGAACAAAGTGATTCAAGCCAAGTCCATAGGCGTACGTATAAGGTTTCCCACCGTACTTCTGGTAATTGATCTGAGGAAACTCAAATGCTAAAAAATAGAGCACACACTTAGGAACACTGAGTTCATCTCTCTGAGTGGAACATTTGCTCTTTTCTGAGTGAGGGGGTTCTCTAGAGCGACTTACCTTGGCGAGGCCCTGAGAAGAGAACCTCAGGTTCCAGCCATATGGTCTCATCGCTGCACAGAATCGCCGTGGCTGTTGTGTTGGGGAGTGTGATCAAATTCTTGCCTGTGTCAGCCTGAGAAAGAAGATAACAGAAACCTCAGTGAGCAGGAAGCAACTCTGGAACAGCCGTATGTGCAGACTTCCGTTTTATCTCCTGTTTTTTCCTCAGGTCAATGTTCAGGAAAGAGCAATGTAGAAAACTAGATGAGAAAGCCTGGGCTGTGTGGGCAAGCAGTCTGTGCCTGTGCCAGGCACCAGATGGGGGCCGCTGGAGAAGTCACAGAACCTCATAGGCCCTCAATATTTTGTAGAATTATTCTCATTCTGTAGAATGAGCCTGTCTTCAAAGAAAATTTAGGACTCCAAGGAAGGACCTCTGCAAAAAAAACATGGATAAATAAGTAAATTATACTTTCTGCAGACCAGCAAAGATGTCGACTGCCTGTGGGATGAAAGAGTATTTAACTATTTTATAGTTAGGATACCTTTTGGTTTTATGAAAAACTCCATGTGGTTATGTTGCCATAAGCGGGGGGGGGGGGGGGGCAGAAAGAAGAAAGAAAGAAAGAGGACCACATGGTTTTTAAGAGCTCTTAGATCATGTAAATATGTGTGAGTACCCCCCAACACTTACATGCAAACATTTCAGATTATTTCATGAAAACAATGAATACCATGAGTTTTTTCTAACAATATATTAATTTATTAATACTTTCATCAAATATGTAATTATATGTTTACTTATGTATATGCTTTTAGTACTTAATTATAAACTCTATTCTAGGCACTTAGGATATTTCAGAGGGTAAAGTCCCTATCCTCATGAAACTCCTATTTAAGGAAGATTAACAATAAATGAATAAATGTACTTAATAAGTAAAGTGCATAATATATCATGACTATGAGGTGCAAAGAGTAGAAGAAGCAGGGTCAGAAATATAAAGGTTCCATGAGGCTGAAATTTTAACGGGTGGTCAGGGTAGGCCTCTTTGCTGAAGTGGCATTTGACACAAAACTCTTAGAAGATGAGGAAATTAACAGTGTATTCAAGCAGAGAAAACAAATGGTGCAAGACCTGAGAAAGGCCTGAATTTACTTGAGTAGCATCGAAGAGGCCAGTGTGCAGCAACTGACTGAGCAAGGGGGAGAGAAAAAAGAAGAGTGCAGATGAGTGGTGGGGCCACACTGTGTAGAGGCATACAGGTTGGTATGAGAACCTGGCCTTTCTCTATAAATGAGTAATGGGAAGCCATTGGAGGTTTCTGAGCAGAGGAGTAACATGCTGTGATTTATTTTTAAAAGAATCACTTTGGTTGTTCTGTTGAATCTTACCTTGGGATTACTGGAGATGCAAGAGAGGTATCGGGGAAACCTGTTTGTCTTGAGAGTAATCTAGTCCAAAGAAAGCCATGGTTCTAGCTAGGCTGGTAGCACTGGAGTCCGTGAGACATGGGAGATGGAGTCAAGGGGATTTCCTCATGGAGAGAATATCAAAGGAAGAGGGCTGTCAAGCCTAACACCATGGCATCTGACCTGAACAATTAAAGGCTGGTGTTGTCACAACAAAGGTCATGACTACTGTAGATTGGAGAAGATGAGAAGTTCAAGTTCTAATAATCCTGAGATGCCTAATGGATATCTAATATGGAGATGGAGATGTGGAGTTGGAAATAGGTTATAAAAACCTTAAGTATAAGAAAAGGTAGGAAATATAAAAGTAGGCTATTTTAAAGCATTAGTTTTTGAAAGGAACTGAATACATAGATGGATGGTAGGGGGATCGAGGATTGAATCTTGGTGCCCCCAACAAGAGGAGGAACATATGGGTAGCTGGTTGGGGCAAAAGTAGTCAAGAAAAGGATTTTGTAAGAGCTTGATGGAGTGATCAATTGAAATCATAGGGAAGGGATGATTTAGAAGAGAGGGGAGCATGGCTAGAGTGTCCCTGAGTGGGTGAGGGGATATGGGAAGATTAGCTCTGGTTAAGAAGATGGATAATTCAGTATATGAATGCAGATGCTGGTGGGTAGATATGGTAGCAAGAATCTATGGTTCTTTTCTAATTTCTTTGTTCAGAGGAATAGGAAGCACAATTGTCATCCACAGTTGAGTGTGGAGGTGGGAGGTGGGAGGTGACAAAAGTTTGAACAGAGGAGGATGTGAAATATTTAACTAGCAAAATAAGACAGTAAGTGAAGTTGGGAAATGTGGCAGTCAGGTTTGTGGTAATACATTTAAAATTGGAACACTCAATGTGATTGTGTGTTTGCAGCATTTAAGTTTGGACTGTGATGTACAAACATGGAGTGGATGGATATTCCAACTTAATTAGGATTGTGATTTGGGTAGATAAGTTTGATAAACAGAAAAGAAGCAAAAGAAATAAGATTCTATGTAAGGGCTTGGTCATAATTATTGACCGTGGAATTCAACTTGAGTGAGGAGGAAGGCAAGTCTTTTAAGGGAGTGAGTGATGATGAGAAAGTACTGTGTTCACTGGATTGGAAGCTCATGGCAGAAGTTGCAGTAGGGCAAGTGAATTAATAGACAAAAGGTATGAGTATGTCATGCATGAAACAGATCATAGGTGGAACACAATCACAGTCAATGGCAAGGTCAAGAGCACGACTTTGGGGAGTGAATAGTGAGATATATAAGATAACATCAGTGGAGAGGTCAAGCAACTAAGAGGTCAGGTTGTCAGAAGAATCAACTGCAGTGTGCAGACTAAAATCACCAAGAATTAAGGGACAGGCATAGAATTGGGAAGAAAGTGACACTGAGCCAGGAAGGAGAGGAAGTGGCAGCTAGTCAAAGACAACAATAATGAGAGTTGTATGTACGGGTTTGTGTACATGGCACTTGGCTACCAGAGTAGCTGAAATGATAGGGATTTTGAGGGTGGATGGAGGAAACAATGGTATGGAAACAGCCAACAGGAACAAGAACACCTAATTCAACTTCAGGCCAGTGGAACAAGTGCTGTCCTATTCTCCTCTGCTCTCTTTATGCAGAGGAGAAAGTGCCACCCCTAAAAGTTGCTCTTGGGAGACTGGTGTCCTAGAGAACAAGCCAGATTTTAATTAAAGAGTATGGAGGGAACATTCTGAGGAGAGAATAAAGGGAATTTCTGGAAATGAATTATGGATTAAGAGTAAATAGTGGAAGACTTTCAGGAGAAGGAAGTGATGAACAAATATGGAAGTAGGTGTTGTGAAATGGGATCTCAAGGTACTTAGTGGTGATGTTGGGGAGAAGAGTGTGTATAGCTGATATACTTATATAACTGTGTATAGTAAGCACAAAGGTCTGTAAAACCTATTATTTACATGGTTTTAAGATGACTTATTTTGGTGTTGTATCTTTTTTATCTATTACTAAATTTGCTTTTTATTATAAGAAATCTGTAATATCAACTTTGTCTTCCTCAACAAACCAGATCTTCCCTTCAATGACTTCATTTATCCCCATAGATACCTTTACCCTTGATTCAGAAGTCTTACTACGGAGACTCTATCCTACAGCTTTTCAAAAATAATAAAGATGTATTTTAAAGATATCACCATTATCTTAATTATTAGTTAAAAACTTCACTCATTTTATATTCTCAGACTGTCTTCCTTTCCTTGATCTGTTGTTACCTCTCCTTTTAATTAATGGCTTTTAAAATATTTCCTTTCATTATCAAACTTTGGGTAGTCTAAGTACTGCTCCCACATCCTAGCCACCTGCTGCCCCTGAAACTTGATGTCTACCTCTCTTGCTCTCTTCCCTTGGAAATCACCAAATCAAGCATTTATAGTTTTCATTCTTTTCCACCTGTATGTAGCTTATAGCTCTCTTCAACCCCTCTCCTGCCCTCTCCTATTTGGCATTTTCCTTTCTTAGTGGTAATTAGGGCTCTCTTGTAGCTCTTTTTCTGGCACCTTTTTTTTTTTTTTTAACTACTTTCTGCATATGGTTATTTCTTAAGCTACTGTGTTTGGCTATCTTTTCTTCTCTCTTGGTGTTTGCTAGCTACCAAATTCCTCATTTTAAAAGTAAGCAAGCTTTTTATGTTTCTTTTAGAAAACCTATTCTAAAGTGTGATTTCCTCCCTTGTAGCAGTCTCATCTATTGTTATATATTTAATCTTCGTTTCAATACCAGTAACTATCAGCTTTTCTTCTGTTCAAAAACCTTCATTGTCTTCCCATTAACCTGTCCAGTAAAATGAAAACTAATGATGACCCATGATGGTCAGCCAGTGATGACCAACCCTCCTTTTTCTTCATTTTTGAATGTGGCTACTTAAATTATCTTATTTTCTTAATTTAAAGATGATTGTGATTTTTACCATTAGCAGTAAAATAAGTTTCCCCAAATCAACTGGCCCCCATTCTTTTGATAAATGTTTATGAGCATTCAGCTATGTGCAGGAATTGTGGTTCCCCAGGGAAAGGCAAAAGTGCTTGGGTGCCTGTTGATTGACTGGTGGCCCACCAGGATCCGTGTTCTGAATTTCTGAGTCTCTATACATCAATTGCCTATTGAGCATTTCTGCTTAGATGACCATAAGGTGTTTCTAACTAGGCATTATAAAATAAATCTTACTCTATTTCTTGCAAACCAGCTCCTGCTACTTCTATGTTTCTAATTCAGTGAATTGTATCATCATTCATCCAATTGCTCTGGGAAGAAATCTGAGTTATTCCAAATGACTTCACATATAACTTGATATTAACTCTTGTGGATTCCACTTCCTACATATTTCTCAACTTTATACTTTCCTTTTTCTCTCAGTTGCCATTTCTTTTATTCAGGTATTCATTGTCTTTTATGTGCTCTATTGTATTTATGCTAGTCTCTCCACTGTCCCATCTGTACTCCATGATATGCCAGGGGGATTAGGAAACATACACCCCATCATGTCATATGCATCTCTAACATTTAAAATACAGCAATGGGGCTGGGGATGTGGCTCAAGCAGTAGCTCGCTTGCCTGGCATGCGTGCGGCCCGGGTTCGATCCTCAGCACCACATACAAACAAAGATGTTGTGTCCGCCGAAAACTAAAAAACAAATGTTGAAAGTTCTCTCTTTCTCTCTCTCCCCCTCTGTCTCTCTCACTCTCTCTTTAAAAAAAAAAATTAAAAAAAAAAATAAAATAAAATACAACAATGGGGCCAGGCATGGTAGTGCACACCTGTAACCACAGCAGCTCAGGAGTCTGAGGCAGGAGGGTCATAAGTTCAAAGCCAGCCTCAGCAACTTAGTGAGGCTCTAAGCAATTTTGTAGGACCCTGTCTCAAAATAAAAAAATACAAAAAGGGCTGCTGATGTGGCTCAACGGTTAAGTACTCCTGGGTTCAATCTCTGGTAGCAAACAAAACAAAACAAAACAAAACAAAATTTCAACTGCCCCTTACCATTTAAATATCATCCAAAGGCATATAAAGCCCCTTATACTATCCCTCTAGCCTATCTTTCTGATCTCTATGGCTGATACCCTCTCCCTTAGGCTCCTAATGAATCAGCTCCAGAGACTATGTAACATTTTCATATTAGGTCTTGCTTTTTAAACTCCTCCTTGACTTTGTAGAAACTCTTTTGCCTACAGTAGTGTCTAACCTTAACCTCTTGCACTTTCTTATTCCTTAAAGAGCTTTTAAGCCTGCTTAAGAGCCATAGCATATGGTTCTAAATTGGGTTTCTTTTCCACTATGTCTGATATAAGCCTTTGGTTTAAAGATTTACATTTCACACAGCTGCCTCAACTCTTTTTGTGCAACTAGAGAGCACATAGACATAAAGGAGAGTGTATGTTCATGTATTTATATGTGAAAGTTATATTTTTTATGAATTTAGCTTTTTTCACATTAAAAATTTTGGTTATAACTCAGATTATTCTGAAAAGATAGGTAGTGAATACAGAGAAGAAAAAGCGATGACTGTGTTGGGGCTCAGAAAACAACATAGCAAAATATGCCACTGACTTCAAACAGAGCTTCTGGGAAGCTGCAAATGCAGGGCAGGGCTTTCTCCAAAGTTCTCTTCTCTACCTAAAGACCCAATCTAGCAAAGAGGAAAGCAATTGTCTTAAATCTTCCTGCTGAAATTCTATTTCACCGGGAAGATTAGTAACACAGAGAAACTGAAAATCAAATACCAGACCTGGAATCTAGAAGAACTTTGTTTCTGGCCATTGTCTGTCCTAGAGTCTCAATCATTTCCCCTAAAAATTGTTTTTCTTCTCTACACATGCCTGTAGCTCCCAACTTCCTTTCTGCTATGAAGAGGGTATTTGAATCTCAACCACCAGGCCCTGCTTTGAATTTCATATTTTATAGAGCATGTACATATTAATAATTTTGCATGCCTGTTCTCTTGCTAATCTATTGTCAGTTTGTTTCAGTTACCAAACCTTCAGAGGGGAAGTTTGAACTTCCCTACAGCAGTCTAATGCTATTAATGATTTTTGTCCTCTAGTGATATTTTCACATTAATAGAAAACCAAAATAATTCACTGATTACCCTACAAAGGTATTTTTTTGATACTTCATTGCTCCAAAATTTCAAATATTTCAAGTATGCTGTTGATAAAGGATCCTAGAAACTAGCGGGTCTCCACTATTCACTGAGAAAGTATATTTTTAAAAGGATTTTGTAACTGAAAGAGCAGCAGATTTAGAATCATGGAACCTGTTTTTTGTCCTGGCTGTGCTGCAGTTGGCTTGTGCTAAGTTAGATCACTCTTCTGAGCTTCAGTTTTCTTGTTTGAAAAACGAGGGGAGTTTAATCAGTTTATGTTTAAAGTTCCTTCCAGATCTGAAATTTTAATACCATATATATATAAACATGAAGCCAGACAACATTTGTTAGAGAGATGACGCATCCTGGTTATATCTGAAATCCGTGGGGAAAAAGGTTACCTTGTCGATATTCAAAGGTAGTACATATCTTCTAACTTCCGGTTGAGGAGCCTTTCTGGCATTTTTTTTTACCTCTTCCCAGTTCTCACGTAAATTAGCTAAATATAAGTAATTATAGACGAATTCAAATCTGCAAAATAGGAAGTCAATTATGAACACAGTTATAAATAATTTTAGAGAGACGATTCCTGACTCTTAAAAGCACACGTTCTTCATTCTATAGCACCAACTGCTAATGATACAGGTATATTAGAGGCCTTTCCTCTAGCCCATGCTGGGTGAAAACAGAGAAACCTGCCTTGTGGTTATGTTTTAAAAGCGGCAGCCTCAGATACTTTCTGCTTTTCTGCTTTTCTGTCAACACTATATTTGTGTCTTTAGGAGCTATTATGTTTTTAGTGACTTGGCTAATTTGAAAAAAAAAAAAAAAAGTGTCTCTTTCTCCCAATCTCAGAGTGAGTAGGGTTCAAGGCTCCTTAGAGATCTTGTTGGGTTTAATAAAGTTTAAGTTCATGTCTCAGGTCCCAGAACCTTTTATTTTTAGGTCTGATACATGGACCTAGTTTGTCTTCAGTCACTGATCCCTGGTGTGTATTTCTAATTACTTAAACTCCATACTGCTTTTTCAATTACACCCTGTGACTTCCGCATATCTCTTGCTTTGTGAGATGTGATTTGGGTTGAACATTGAAACCAACTTCTCTCCAAGAGCCCCTTATGGTCCAGAAGCTGCTGGAGATGCAACATTTACCCAATATCCTCTCTTACCCTTTCCAGCAACAGAGATCCACAATCAGAAACCCACTGTCTTCATAGGTGTTGATGTGATGGAAGAGGTTGAAGGAAGAGGTTCTGTATTTATTATTAAGGTACTTTCTTCTTTTTTTGTCAGCAATATGAAGCCAAACCTTGAAAAGTAAGGAAACTATTTTGATGCATTTAGAAAGGAGAGAAGTGTACATTATTAAACACCTTTTCAGCATCAGCAATGTGACAAATAGATCAGACTTACTCCCATGGTTTCATTGGACTCAAAACAGTCCATGTAGTTGGCTCCCCAAAGACTCCATGAAGAAAGGAACTTGAACAAGTTAATTTTGACTGGTGTCTCCACAAAAACGATGTAATTGGGGGTCAGACCAAAACTGAAAAGGAAATGGCCTTGTGAATTGAAGGGCTGAGTCTCAATACACAAAGAAACATCTATACACAAGGTATGTTTAGCTACATGAATCAACAGTGCCTACATGAAATTAATTATGTTTAAATTTAAATTTCTGCAAGAAAACATCGTGATCAGAATTGGTATCAAAAGGTAGGCAAAGCAGATCTTTAAACTTGAGTTTTCCTGAAGATTCATGGCAGGCCTTCAAGTTACCTATGGACGTAAGATGGCTTGAATCGGTCACTGCAGGGGAATTGTACAACGATCTCTGACTTGCTTATTGGATCTTCCTTGTCTGAAATAAAGTGGTTTTAGAAGGCTTTGGAAGAGCCTCTTATTTTTTTAAAAAAAATACAAAGCATTTAGAACAGCTTATACAAGCAAAGAAATACATTTTCAGATATTGAATTCAGAGGTTTTTCTCAGTCATTGTCATCTCTTGGGAAATTTCACATGAAGCTGCAATCACCCAGGAAAATCCAAATAGCAGCAGATTTGGAAAAGTGCACTCCAGTATGTCTGTGGAAGAGTGTTATGGAGTCACATTCCATGACAAATGGAGATGGGTTTTAAGTCAGAGGCAAAATTTTGGTATGGTCAAAACGCCTTTTATAGCATCTTAAGATGCCTAAATTACAACGTAGATGGGTTTATATCCACAACCCTATATGATAATTCTTATGCACATTAAAGTTCATTTATTACCAAGTTATTGGTCTTCAAACCTTAGCGTGCATCAGAAATACACATAAATAATTTCCTGAAATTCTGACTGTAGGTCCTTCTCCAAAGATATCTCATTCAGTCTGCTTGAAGTGGGGCTTAAGATTTCTATTTCTAACAAATTTCCAGTTGATGTTGCTGGTCTGTAGCCTCCTCTTTAAGAACCATACTAAGACATACCAAACAAAACTCCACATGAATCCAGGTCTATCATCGAGAGGATTGTCAATGGACCTGGTAATGAATGGAAGTTGAATGGAGAATTTTTGAGTGTCCTACTTTAAATCTTTTTCTAGACTTGTTTTTAGTTTGGGGAATTAAACACAAAATAGTACACTTTCATATATATATGTTATGTACACATATATGCTTATTTAATTGTAAATTTGCTTGGCTCATGATAAGTGCTCAATACATGTTTGCTGAATTTGAATCTTAATTAGGCATGATTAATCCACATATACAATAGATGATGACACACTATGGAAGAGAACTTGACCACTTGCTTTCTGTGGTTTCAAGTTGCCATCTCTTGCTGTAGTACCTTTGAGCATTAGTATCCTGATATATAGGGATGAGAGCAATTTTTTAGTTTGAGAGAAATTTAACATCCCATATTTCCAGTAATTTTTTCCACAATGTAGACACATATTTTAGAAAAAGAAAAACTGATAAACTCACCTGCTTGCAGTGGAGGAATCTTTACAATATTGTAGGCAATTGAAAAGTTTTTCCCAAAGCAATTACCAATGTTGTAAACAGTTCCATCACTTTCAATGTGGGGGTGAGCAGTGGCTCCATTGACTGAGACATAGTTGCAAAGGTCAACCTATGGGAAGGAGAAAAAACACCATCCCTGTTAAAAGAAAGAGGATCACACCTTTGTCCCTAGGTCTCATCCCATCATTAACTCCTTGCACCCTTGCTATAAGTGCACCTTGTCTTTCTTTTCATCTCTCCGGATCCAACCCTCTTTCAGCTTTGCCTGAAGTCCCACCATTAATGCAAAACTCTCATCTGACCCCCACGTGGACTCTGAAATCTGGAGTTCTATGACTGTGTTCATTCCTTGATGTATACCATACAGTGCTCTGGTGAGTTTCTTTTTGCAACTACACCTTGATCTTTAACAATGATATACTTGAGGCCTGTGACTTCTTTATATGTCTTTAATTGTACTATATTGAACTGTGTAAAATTATTGCTATTTGATAATTTTTCATAATAAAAATTACAATTTGGCATGGGACAACCTAAATACCAAGCCCAGTGTGTTCAACATATATATTTGGAACTGAAAGGAACTTTGGGATTTATCTAGTATGCCAAGCTCTGTGCCAGGATCTAGGAAAACAGAAGACCCTTACTTTTAAGAACTTTGGTCTAGACCTATCCTGTCAATGTGATAGCCAGTAGTTATGTGTAGCAATTTAAATGTAAATTATAATTAGATAAAATTTCAAATTTAGCTCCTCAGTCACATTAGTCATACTTAAAGTGTTCATTAGCATTGGAAAATGTGATCCGAGAACATTTCCATCATTACAGAAAGTTCTATTGGACAGCACTTCATTAGACCAATAAGCTTTCATAAAGGACAGTGAGTGAAACACAGTACCTGCAGAGAAATGCTATGTAACCCAGACTGGGGGATTAGGCAGCTTCCCAAGCTTCCTATTAGCCCCCAGTTAATTCTTGATGGTGAGTAGAAGTTAACCAGGCAAAGTAAGGTGTGTGTGTTAGGAAGCAAGAATCCTAATGTGAAGGCACAGAATTATGAAATGCATATGCTTTCTGGGCATTACCAGGTAATGCAGCATGGCTGGTGTGAAGGTGTGAACGGAAGAGGAGAGGTGAAAGTGGCCAGCACCTCCCCATTTGGACTTTTCCTCTGAAACCATGGGGGCCCTAGATTGAGTAACACATGAATGTTTGCATTTCAGAGTAAAGGTTTCTGCTGCAGTAAGGAAATTATACTTTAGGACATCAGCTGGAGGTAAAAGTACTGACTAGTTGGGAGGTTATGTCAGTTATAATAAATAAAAATTTTCAAATTATATTTTTATGTGAAGCCAGGGTACAGTGGTATGCACAATGGGACCTATAACAAAGTTTTCTGGAGACATATCACAGCTTCTTCATTTCTAATTAAAGTACTATGTAATGGGAATATGGATTCATTTCAGAGCAAATTAATCTTTTAGAAACTCAACTTCACTTCTTCTCTAAATGATCCACACAAACTTGAACATGGTTATACATGTATCAACAGGAAAGAGCTCTTTATACTCCCAATAGCTTTGGGAGTATATGTCAAGATGCAGTAAGTATGTCTGTCAAGAATTATAGATCAGTATGATATTGAGACTCAGTGTTGGGGCTATTTTTTTTCTTTCTGTTACCACTGCATTTGTAGCTCTGATATTTTCAATTATTAAATTTACTTTTAGCAGATATATAAAAGCATAAAAATTGTACATATAAGTGGGGTGCCATGTGATGTTACAATATGTGTATATAATGTCTAATGTTTAAATCAGTTTAAACATATCTATCTCCTCTAACATATATCATTTCTTTATGTGAAAGCATTCTAAATCCTTTCTCCTAGCTTTCTGAAATATAGAGAACTTTATTGTTATCTGTAATCTTGAATTCCATTACTGATCTCCTAGCTGGTATACGTATTTCTTTTACTCTCCCATTCAGCCTACATGTAGCTTCTCAATTAAACATCCTAAAGTACAGCTCTATTTATGCCACTTCTTTGAGTTAAGACTTTCAGTAGTTTTTCATTAGCTAAGCAACTGATTCCAAATTTTTAGTGTGTTATTCAAGCTTTTAGTTTCACCCTATCCTGTTCTCCTTGACGTTACATATTCTACATGAGTAGCTCTGGTATGGGTGTGTTGTTGCCCCCTACTGGGAGATCTAGAAATGTCACAGGCATTTTGGGTTTGAGCAGTGATTGAGGACATGACTGGCATTTAGTGGATAGGTCAGGACACCAAACCCCTATGATGCATAGGAGAGCCCCTACAGGATGAGTCACCTCCTGCCCAGTGCTGCTAGTGCCCCCACTGAGAAACACTGCAATTCTAGCCCAAAGAGATTACTTTTGGACATGTCCCTTATTTTCCCTCCTCTGTGCCTTCCCTCATGTTACTATTCCATCCAGATTGTCCTTTCTCTAAATTCACAGGACCTATACTTGCCTTTAGATTGCAGCTCAAATGCAAATTCTTTGACCCCTGCTTGATCTGGCCTTGCTCAGATCCTCAACTACTGCCAGAAATAATTTCTTATCTGTGCATTCTTAGAAAGTTTTTCTTTTCTTAAAGGACTCATCACATTTGATGTCTATTATAATTTGTATTCTTGCTTGATTTCCTCATCTAGATGTTAAACTTCCTCAAGGCAAGAATGCTGCTTGGCAAGTTGGTGTCAATAAATATTGGTTGAAATTGTGAGTCTGTTTTAAGGAATATTACGTTGAAATTGCCCAAATTCTCAGAAAAAAAAATGTTACTTTCTAATATGACTGATATTTATCTATGGTATTTAAGATATAGCATTATTTTTAATAAGAAATGTCTACAATAAGAAGCAAATCAGTGCAACCTATTTTTCTAGAACCACAGAAAGCAAGGTTTCAATATTAATAGCTATAAATTTTTGAACACCCAGTAGGTTCAAGTTCCATGATAGCCTGTAAAAGCCTTGAAGTTCGGGAATCATGTTGTTATACACATTGATATATCTCTTGTATCTGGCAAAAGTTCTGGCACAAGGAGAGCCCTTAATGAATATTTGTATACAAATGAAAAAAGTGAATGAATATAAGGCATTTTATATGATTTTCCTCCAATCCATATAAATGTTTAAAATATTGCAGATCAAGAAACAAAGTGTGTCCTATATCACATAGCTGGTAGTTGGTGACAAAGCAGGGATTTGAAATTTGATCTCGCTCTCAAGTTCTTTCCATCAAATTGCACAGTTGATTTAATTCCAAGTTCCACATTCTAAACTCCTGAGCAACATACCTGAGCACTATGTCCTACCTGCTTAATTGTCTCTAAGGTTTCTGGATTAATCTTTGTAATAAAGTTGGTCTCTGTGCAGGCATAGTAATCTTCCCCCACTGGGTAGACATTTACAAGGGCATTGTCGGTAACCTCCACTCCTCTAAAGTAGGAAAAAAACCTGCAGAAACAAATGAATTATTCAGTTCAACAACTTTCAAGTCATAAGAGAAAAAGGGCTGATGTAAAATGTTTTAATAACATGCAGTCTCAGAGACCTGGAGAATATATTCTTGCAGGGGTCTGGGAAAGCACAGGTGCCAAACTCTGTTATGACGATCCTTTTCTCAGTCATTGCACGTACGTAGGCATCAGTGCGGATGAACCTGGAGGACATGGAGACAAGGAGAGGATCAACGCAGTCCAAGTGCCACTTAGAATGGTCATTCAGTGTGCCTTTATCAATTCAGAATGGTAAAGCCATCACATGAAGAATGAAGAGTATTGTCAGTTCTCTGTCTTGGAGTGACCCCAGGGAAAGAGATAATATCATGCCCTGAGATTAAATCTAGTCTTTTAAACTTTACAATGACAGATGAGGAAATTGAGGTTCAGAGAAGTTAAGTGATTGGTATATGTGACCTAGCTAGGTTACAACTCTAGTTGGTCAGAGTTGGACAAAGTGGGCTTTCCATCTCACATCCCTTGACCCCATGGGAAATTCACATAGTACTCTGGCTTCCCGTAGCCTGTAACCTACCAACGGACCCATCCTTCCTGTGTTTTTATTCAATTTTAGAATTTATTTTGTGGTACTTTTGAAAGTAGGTATTCTTGAATTCAATGAGCAGGCGGATCTGCTGAACCATATCCAAGGCTAGCTGGCAAGGGTTGCCTAGGATTTCTCATATGAAGAGCCAATTAAAATCTGATTTTTGCACTTTTGTAAAGAGGAATGAGGTCTTTAGAAGGCATATGAAAGCTTTTTTTCAACTCCAGAATTTGCTCTCATAGCTAAAGTTTTGCTTGGTATAAACTGTTTCTTTTCCAATACTGTCCAAGGTATCCTGACTAATTCAAGTCTCCAGTTACGCTTCCTTTTGATGTTTCTTCAAAATGCCTGAAATCTGTGGTGATCGATAAAGTCACTAAGAGGCCTGAATAATTAAATAGGACAAGGTGTTTCTTGTTGTGCCAGGGGGACTTGCTGGAATGCTGGCTTAGACTTTCAAGCCTTTTAGCAATAACTTCATGTTTTTAAAAAACTACTCTTCCTGGGCCCCTGATGAAATATTTGGTCCTTCCCTCCTTTGTGTCACTCTAGTACTTTCTGATTATGACAGGAAAGGAATCAACATAACTAATGGCCGGATAATAATAATAATAACCATCACAGTGACTTTTGTGTTGACTGTGTGCTTCCTAGGAACAGGAGTAGGGGGGTCACAAAGGACTCCTTTAATCCTTGTAATGAACCTGTCAAGTAGATGGTATTATTTTCCTCATTTTATAGATGAAAAAACCGAGAATTAGGGTCAACATCTTGCTAGAGGTCACCTATCAAGGCAAGTGGTGCCTGGTGGGTATAGGACTTGAAGGCAGGTGTGTCCCATCCCAGACCTCTGGTTCCTAACTTCTTCATTATCTCATGGTAGTCCCAGGTGTCTCTGTAGACACCTGATCTAGGTAGATTCTGAGAAGTAAATGGGTATAGAGGTCCCCTACTGGTTCAGAAGGTTAAAAGGCACGTGACTGAGGTCCCACTGCTAGGAAAAGGCTGGGACCCTGTTCTCTCTTACCTTCTGTGGTATGTGACATGTCCTTCTTTAAAGTCAAACTTGTGCAGGAGGGCTTGCCCATCAAACAGGTGGTAAAATGGCTCAGATCCAACTTCAAAGAGTCCTGGCCCACATCGAAGGAGACTGCCGGTGAGCCAGACAGGGATCCTGCCTGTGATGAAGTGAAACACAGAACATGGCTTCCTGTTCCTGCCCTGGGGCTGGGTTTGACCCTTCTAAGTTGTTGTAATGGCACTAGCAGCCTGATTGGGCAGCCTCTGCTGGACGAAGTTGGCAGTGACTTTCCCTCCTAGCCAGATAACACTTAGAAGGTGTCCGCTGACTGGAATCTCCCTTTTGCTAGGAGACATGGTGGTGGAAAACTTGTCAATGCCCCAGAGTTGGGAGAAGAGGCTAGAAGGAGTGAAAGGAAAGCATCTTGAGGTGAATGGGATTCTCCACTTAAAAAAACTTCCCCAGGTACCAGTCTGTTTACTTTTCTGCCCTCTTTTAACATATATTTCTTAATGCATGGGGGCAGATTAAAGGGTAACAGCATGGATTAGGAGTTGGGATCAGGTCATTAAGAAAGGTGTGCATACAGAAGAAACATCTAAATGAAACAATAGGAATACTGTTTTTTTTTTTTTTTTTTTTTAATGTAGGATTCCATCCTGTTGAGGATATCAACTGCTGTCCAGATGAAAGTCAACTGCTGTGGCAGAAATTGCATAGGGCTGAGTGTCAGGACCTGGATTTTGGTGCAGGATGTGCTGCATGCCTTCACTGGGCCTCAGTTTCCTTTTCTGCAAAAGGAAGGGTTTCCATAATAGCCCTTAAGGACTTTCTGCTTGCACAGTGAGGTTTATGTCCTGTTACCCTTTTAAAAGTACAGTGTTTGCTCAATTTCCACTAGGATTTTTTAAAAATAAATGGATTATTCCCTATATATCAATCTCAGCAGTTTACCTGATATGGGATAAAAACTTGAAAAGAAGGCATGGATTACCTAAAAGCATAATACTAAGTTTTGATTACTAGTGCCTAGATCGTTAGCATCAGAATCAAGTGGAGAAAGATTATTTGCCTCATCCATTCTAAATAGGAGGAAAGAGCTTTGCCCAGGCATTGACCCTTCCTGTAAAATCCTGAGTAAGGAGACTATATGGATCCCATGGAGTCTTTAGACAAAGATGGTGATAGTGATAATAACTGATATTGATCACTTTGTATCTGATTTTGGGTTAGTCATTCTATTTATATTACCTCATTTAATCACAACATCCCCATGAAGGAATTTTTGGATTTTGGTAGGTGAGGGAATTGAGGTTCAGAAGTTTTAGGTGATTTTTTAGGATTTACAGATGGTGAAATAATAGAGCTGTGACTATACCTATACCTGCCTGTCCCCAAACCAACCAAATATTACATTAAAGGATAGTGGGTAATGTAATATTTAATTACATTAATGTAATATTCCCAGATATTTGTCACCAGGCCCTCACTTACACAAACCCTCCAGCAAGAGACTTTATTTATTTATAGGGGATTACTATGTGCCAGGCACTGAGATGGGCTCTGTCGACTTGAAGATGAAATAGGTGTAGTCCAGGATCTCAAGGAATTCCAGTTAGGTAGTACTTCTCTATATCAGAGAAGTAAAGTAAGGGTAAATGAGAGGAAATGTGTTCTTGGGTTAAAAAAAAAAAAAAACCCTAAACCTCCAGCTTTCCATTCCTGTAGCCTAGAGAGGAAGCCAATACTGACAGTGCCAATGAATAGGAAGCCAGAGAAGAGACACCTCACAGCAAACACGATGGCTTCACAGTAGTTACCAACCTGTCACGTGAGCTGTGAGTGGTGAGGACAGTTCCTCCACAGTTTCAAATAGTTTCTTGTAGCCACCAGCCGGGTGTTCCACTCTGAAATGTAGAACAATGAGGAAGAAGCTCATATTGATACTTCAAGAAGAGAGTCCAGGGAGACAGAGGCAGCACTCCAAGAGAGAAGGCGCCTCAGCTCCATGCCAATGTGCTACTGTCAATCTGGCAAGGAGCACTTGGGGCTTGTGGAGAGAGAGACATATTCAGGGAGAGAAGGGGGGCCCTGCTCAGTGCTCCTCCTTTCAAGTCAGTTGGTCACAGGGGACTCAATTCTGTCATCTGCAGTATTCCTATATTTCTGAAGACAAATCAACAAATCTGCTCTTTCACTTATCTTCCTGAACTTTGATCCTATACAAAACCTTTCTTAAGAATTGCCCTGCCTTAAATATCAAGAATGCAGTAACAATAAATTTGGTGAGTATGTGGGAAAATTACATTCATACATTGCTGGTAGGAATGCAAATTGATGCAACCTTTCTGGAAAGTAGTATGGGAATTCCTCAAAAAACTTGTAGGAATGAAACCACTATTCTATCCAGCTATCGCACTTGGTATATACCCAAAGGATTTAAAATCAGTATACTAGAGTGACAGAGCTACATCAATGTTTATAGCAGCTCAATCTACAATAGCCAAGCTAATGAACCAACCTATGTGCCCTTCAACAGGTAAAATGGATAGAGAAAATGTGGTATATATACACAATATTCCATATTACTCAGCCATAAAGAATTAAATTATGACATTTCCCAGTAAATAGATAGATCTGGAGACTATAATGCTATGTGAAATAAGCCAGTCCCCAAAAGTCAAGGTCAAATGTTTTCTCTGATATGTGGAAGCTAACTCACAATGGGTTGGGGAAGGAAAAGAACAGAAATTCAGTAGATTAGATAGACAAAGGGGAATGAAGGGAAGGAAGGGAGTATAGGAAAAGAAAAGATAGTGAAATGAATCTGACATAATTTTTCTATGTATGCATGAATACACCACCATCATGTTTATCTACAAGAATGGGGTCCTAATTAGAATAAGATATATTCCATGCTTTTATAATTACATCAAAATTGATTATACTGTATAACTAATTGATTATATGTATAACTAAAAAGAATCAAAAAAAAAAAAAAAAAAGAATTACCCTGCCCTATTGACACTCTGTGCTGAATGCATCATTGACTTTCTGGCCTCATGGGGAGACTCGTTCCTCTGGCTCCTACAGATTGGGAGACAACAGCATTTAAGGTCAGATACCTCATCCTCTTTCCTTTATCCATATTATACTATCATTTCTTCTCATCTTCTAATTCTTTACCAATCCTTGAGAACTATAGTATTTTTCTAGAACTAGTCAGATCAAATGATTCTGTATTTTTGCTTAATTCCTACAGCCTGTGTTTGCCTCCATGTTATGATTTCTTGGAGTGGGAGCTCTCATCAGACTTCCTAATTAGAACCACTTTTTTAATAAGCATTTACTTTGTACCACATATCATAAGAAGAACTTTGTATGGTCCTAGCTCATTCATAACACAACAAGGTAAGTATTATTGTTATACTCATTTTACATATCTAAAACCTTTAATAAGTAGTTTAGACTTTAAAATGTTAAGTGATTTGCCCACAGACACACAGATAGTAAATGACTCTGAAAGAAGTGGAGCTCAAGTCTGCCTGAAATCCTTATGCTTATAGTGCTTCCAATCTCCGGTCTGTCACACAAACCTCACCAAAATTCTGTATATTTACTTTGATACATGGAGAAATTCCTGCATCATGACCCAAGGGTTTTCTTTAAACAGGTCACTAACCAGTGTCGTCTTGTTACAAGCTCTTCATCACCATATAATGCCATTGCTAAGGTATTAAAAAAAAAAACTCCCAAGATACTTACTGGATAGACATTTTCTCCCAGTGCAGGATCAAGAGTTCTGGCACCGACTGAGGAATGAGGGAGCAAGTCCTCAGCCAGGGGCTTTTGTATGCCTCTAAATCCCCCTAAAAGGAGTTATGGCTTTGGGAACCCTTCTCCGCCCCTCCGCTGAAGGAGGGGGAACAGAAGTGGCTTTCAGTGCTCAGATCCTCCTGATGCCTGAGCATTATTTGGGCTTGCTGTTCCCATAACAGTTTCTTGGCTGTTTTCCAGAGTCCTCGATCCTTCCCAAGGAGAATGAGAAGTGGATTGGAAAGAAAGGAACTGTGTGGGAGTGGCCAGCATGGGGCCTGAGCTGATCTGAGTCACCCCACTGGAACCTGGCACCCTTCTCTGATGCCCACACCCTCTACCACTTCTGTGCCTTCATCTTTACCTCCTTCATTTATTTATTCACTCATTTATTTAAAAAAATCCATTACATGTCATCTGCAGACTGGATGGATATTGGTACTGTCCCTCTCTCTATAGATCTGAAAACTCTGTAAGAGTAACAGGGAACTAATAAACCAGTTAATAAAGTTTGGGTAGTACTAGGAGTGGAGAAGTATGGAATGTTATGGAAGCACATTGTAACAACTCCAACCCTCTCTGGCTACTTTATTGGTACCTTTCAGTGCTTAAAATTTTCCAATGAGGCTGAGGACTCTGCCTATATCCTTTCACTGAGGGTAAAATTCTTGATGTCCTTACTGAAGTTTGCCTGTTCTCCATCCTAGCTTCCTGTCTGTTGGTGTGTGTTCTGTGCTCAGAGAGTATATAGAACTATTTCATTCATATTTCAATTCTCATATTAAGCCCGTGTTATTATTAGGCACAGACATGATGTCCACAGGAGTCTCTGGAAAATTGTCAAGATAAAAACTTATCTGCAATTTTAAGACTTTTTGAGAAATGAATTATTTTACATTTAATAAATGTTTATGACTACCAACACCACAGCTGTTCTCCAGCAAAATGGTATAACAATTAATCTGAGCCCTCCCCAAGATAGATAACAGGATCTTGGTTTCTCAGCTTGCCTGGGAACTGGGCCCCACCCATCTGAGGCAGGGGGAGAGGTCCCAGTGCCAGCACCCAGCATCCAGCTTCAGTGGTACTTCTGGTCATCCAGGTGTCTCCACTGAAACCACTCCATAGTGAAACCTGTGGCATTAACACTGGAGAGGTAGCTTCCAAACTCCTTTATTCAGCACACAGAGGTGCTTTCAGCTGCCTGATATTTAAAGTATTTCTGCACTGCTTAAATAATTAGATTTAGTTTCATTGTTGTCAGCTAGAGACCCAAGCTCTAAAAAGTGATGATAGCTTAGGAAGATCTGGTATCACACAGGAAAAATATCTATTTTGGTATTAGAAGTCCCAGAAAAAGAGTAAGTATCTAAACTGAGATAGGGAGAATATATAAAAGTTAGCTAGCCAAAGGGCAGGTAGAAGAGTATTCAGGCATGGCATGCAGAATTTATAAAGGTTTGTAGGTGAATGTGATGTAGGGAAAAGAAATGAAACTGGATGGATCCGATTTTGTAGAACATTGTACCATATAAAGAAATCAAGACCCATATCATGAGAGGGGGGTGCTGACATGTTTCATGCAGAGTGGCATTTTATGCCAGGTATGGTGGCACACACCTGTAATCCCAGTGGCCTGTGGGGCTGAGGTAGGAGGATTGCAAGTTCAAAGCCAGCCTTAGCAATTTAACAGGTGCTAAGCAACCTAGCAAGAACTTGTCTCAAAAAATAAAAAGGGCTGGGGTTGAGTGCCCCTTGGCTCATTCCTGCTACAAAAAAAAGTGGTGTTTTATTAAGACCACTTTTATTATCTTGTGGATAATATATGGGAATGGGAGATCTGGGCAAGATTAATTAGGGGGGTCACTTTCAATCAAGGGAAGATGGCTGATATAGGAGGATGCAGGATATAAATAGTCAAATTCAAGAGATATTTCAGAGAAGGCCTGATCAAGTGTGCGTATGTGTGATACTTCAGGGATTCAGAGAAAATGCATTCTGATTTTGATTTATTTATTATGGGAAGAGACCACTGGGAGTTGTAATCATATGAGGGCCTCAAAGGGAGGCAGAGTGAGCTGGACTCTGAACAGTAGGCTGGTGTGGAGAGAAAATGGAGAGAGTATTGCTGGTGAAGGATGCAGAGTGAGAGAAGGCAGAGGAAGGGGCATCCTGGAAGGGCATGCACCGAGGAAGGAAGGGAAGCAGGAGAATGACTGAGGGGAACTGATTTGTGTTTTGATAATAAATCCCTCACCTCAGCCGATGTGCTTCCTTGCCGCCACCCTTATTATGTGTCCAATGGTGTTTAAGTGCTTGTGTGAGAGGGATGCTCTTGGGAGCTTCCCGGCTGACTTGCCCCAAATGTGTCCTCAGCACTTCCCCAGCCATTTTATCAGAGACCTTCTTTGAAAAGGAGAATCTGACCTTGTCCCTTCATCACTTAGAACCTTTCAAGAAGTCTTTTTAGGTTACTGGAAGAAGCCCAGGCACTTCAGCACAGCTATGAGATCCTCCACACGCTGGCCCCTGCCTGCTTCTCAGTGACCTCATCTGCCACTTTCTCTGACCTTTTGTGCCCAGCAGTCCCAATCCATTCATGGAGTCTCGAAGACTCTTACTGTTTCATGCCTCCCTTTCTTCACCCAGTCTAGTCCTTAGCTTGCACTTTCTCCCTTTCCCTTGTCTATCTGGCACATTTCCAGCTTCTGCCATAACCCTGATGAGACGAACACTGCCTTTCTGTGGTGCCTCAGACAGGATGTTAGTTTGCTCAGATACTCACATATAAGTCTATGTTTGTATTGATCACATTGTTATTTCACTTGTTAGCATGTCTATTTTTTTTTTTTTAGGTAGAAAGTTTCTATTTTCTGTTTATTGCACAGAAAGGGAATTAATTCACCCCAGCACAATGATATTTGGCAAAATATTTCAATAGCTGTCAGAATGAAAACTGGCATCCATTCCATGTGCTCCCACAGAGGGAAGGTGACAGATTAGCAAAAACCCCTGTCCTTGCTTCTGCTATACCCTCACATGCAAAGTAACCTTCCCTGCCCTTCTCCTTTCTTCACCACTCCAGAACTTATTCTGCCTTGGCACAACTCAGAAATGTCATGAGGAAGTGGGGAATAGGTACAGCCTTGACCTTTGATTTCCTTCTTTCTCTTTTCTAGAGACATTGGAGTACTAGTGGGTCCCAACCCTTAGTCAGAGAATCCCTATTGGTTTTCACGTGAGCAACAGCCATCAAAATTCCTTGTGGTATCTGGTTTGGGTGTGATATGCTTTGACATCTGATATCTTAAAGAGGTAGAGTGTGGCAGCAGGCTGACCACAACACTTGGGCATCATTATGCTCAAGGAATCAGAATAAGAACCCCAAACTCGTCATTGAACACAATTCGTAGAGGCCACTGAAGGATTGCCTTAATGAATCAAGCAGGCAAGAATAAAAATTCTGTTTATAAATGAGTGCTTAAGAATTTGTTTTGCTTTTCCTGAAGAATTTGAATTATTTTACTTAAAATCGTGATTATACTCTGGTTTTAATTAATCGGCTCTTGATTCACACCCTTGGAAAAGCACAAAAGAGGATTCTGGGTCAGGCCTATTGGATTAGTGATGGCTCCACTATTACAGGCCTATGGAACTTTTGTACATTCTCAGGTCCTACCAATTGGTGCAAATGCAAAGAGGAATGGGCAGTTGACATCTTTTAGACAGGACCTCCCAGCCTCCAATTCTTTGGGCAAGAGAACTGGTTCATTAGATAATAAAAACCTCAAATGTGGATTAAAATCACTTAATCTCTCACTGCAGGCATTGTACAAAGCACTATTCTAGTGGCATTAGGCATTCTGGTTGTGCTGATCCAGTTTATGGAATTAGATAGCTTGGTGGGTCCTTCTCAGACAATGGAAGAATAGGTTTCTGTGTTAGTCAGCTTTGCTTCTCTGTGACCAAAATACTTGACAAGAACAACTTAGAGAAGGAAAAGTTTATTTTGATTCACAGTTCCAGAGGATTTAGTCTATGGTCAGCTGGCTCTGAGGGAGTACAGTTTCAGAAGGGTGTGGAAGAAGAAAGTTGCCCACCTCACGGCCACTGGGAAGCTGAGAGAGACAAGGGACCAGGAACAGAAATAGTCCCTAGGCCATATCCCTAGTGACCTACTCCCTCCTGCCATATCTCATCTGCCTATTGTTTTCACTACTTCCCCGTAAGTCCATTCAAATTATTATTTCATCAAATGGTTAATACACTGGTGAGGTGACAGTCCTTATGAACCAATCATTTCACCTCTAAACACTGTTGCACTGCTTAACACTTGAGCTTTGTGGGGGGCATTCCAGATCCAACCATAACAGTTTCCTAATAAAAAGAGTTGTTAATATGATTGGCTGAATGTCCTCCACTCCTCTACTTCCCAGTGTATTTAGATCTTTCTTAATGATTGTTTCATCAGGTCAGTGCTTCTGTTTTCTTTGCCACTATAATGTGGAACCTATTACTTAGTAAGTAGTTACTCAATATTTTAGGGCACTTTAAGTGGTGTTTATTTATTTTCTTTTGAAATGTTTTTATTAATGGATCATGATTATACATAATAGTGGGGTTTATTTTGATATACTCAGACATTCATGGAATATAACTTGCCCCAGTAAATGATGTTTCTTTTTGATTTGAAATTATGCTTGTTGGGTGTTGGTATGTAGAAATAAATTTGATTTTCATATATTGATCTTGTATCATTTCTAAATTCATTTATTAGTTTTAAAGATTTTCTATGTTTTATTTTTGATTTAATCAATTTTTTTTTTGCATAGATCATCCTATGACCAAAGACACATTTACTTCTTTTCCATCTTGGTTGTCTTTTATTCCTTCCATTTTCTTAATGTGCTGGCTAGCTTCTCCTGTAAACAATGACTAAGAGTGGAGAGAGGGGATATGTTTTTTCTTGTTCCTGATCTTAAAGAAAGATTGAGTTTTTCATCACTAAGTACAGTGTTAATTGTAGGGTTTTTTTGTAGCTGCTTTTATCATCAGGTTGAGGAAACTTTCTACTTTTTGATGATTTTTAAATCAGGAATGGAAGTCAGATTGTATCCAATTGTTTTTTGTAATATCCTTTAGGATAATCATGCAGCTATTTCTTAGTTTGTTAAAATGGTGATTTAAATTCATTGATTTAGACTGTGATGCCAAATTTGCATTTCTGGTATCAATCAGAAATATGTACATTTTGTCAATTTTCAGATTCTATTTGTTAAATTTTTAACAGTTTTTGAATCTATGTTCATGTGAGATATAGGTCTACAGGCTTCTTTATTATAATGTTTTGTCTGGTTTTATTGTCAAGGTAATGCTTGTTTTAAAGAATGAGTTGGAAAGTACTTCCTCTGGAGTTAATTTATGGAGGAAATTTGTGTAAAATTCTCAAGGATTTTGTGTAGAATTGTGTTATTTCTTTTTTTGATTGTTTGTTAAAATGAACTGGTAAAACTACCTGGACCTGGAGCTTTCTGTTTTTGAAAGAATTCTAATAGATTCTATGTTTTAAAATAGACCTAGGACTCTTTAGGTTATCATTTCATCCTTGACATTTGATAGTTTGGTTGATGCAAAACATTTTACTTTTTACTTCATTAGGTGCTGGATTTATTAGCATTCCTTCAGATATTGTTGAACTTTAATCTGAGACTCATTGTTACCAGAAACAATGAGTTTTGCTTTTAAGATTTGTTACATGGGACTGAAGTAGTGCTTGATGTAACCCCTAACATGCACCCCCCTCCCCCGCTGCCCATACTAATTCCTCTCTAAAACTCTCCTGTATTCTACCAAAAATTCTCCATGAATCATGAGAGTTTTTTTTTTTTTTCCAATTTGACTGGTGGAAGCCAGTACCATTCCTAGATCTGTGTGTAGGACTGTAACTGTTACCTCTAATATGTTGGGGTGTTTCTTTTCTGCCCTGGGGTAATTTCCTCACATAAGAGTTCTGATTGGTATTTCAGCTGACTACTCAGAGTAATCATATGGATCTTCTAAAGGCTCTCTTTATTAGATTTCTACTCTGTTGTATTCATTCTTGTTGATTCTAGTCACCTGGTTTTCTTCAGATTTTTAAGTCTCTTCAACTGTCAGGCTTATTTATCTAGCTTTAATTTCTGAACCTCAGCCTGGAAACACTTCATGTCATTAAGATGGTGCAGTTGGAGAGCTCACTTCATTTAGTGATTCATGTTCTTTCTTGGCTGATGTCTATTATCTTGAACATGGTTGCTTCTTTTTTTAATTGAGTAAATATAGTCCTTATGCTCAATCTTGATTGGAGACCAAAGTTCATCAATTTATAAGAATTTTATTTGACTGAAATTTTAGAGAATGGACTGAATTCCATATAGAATAGCTTAGGGATTAGGAGGGGCTTGTGTTGTGAATCTTTGGAAGTGGAAAAATGAGATATTGGTTTCATGACTGAAGTCATTAGGTGTGATATAATGGTAGTGAGAATGTGGTAATGTAGATAGCAAGAAACCTAAGAAAGACTGATAATGATAAGACTATATGATAATTATAGATTTATAAACTATAAATAGTGTCTTGTCATTCACCATATATATGGCAGAGAATAAGACAAAGTCCCTTTTTTCATCCAACACCATCCTAGTGGGGTTATAAACAATATAAATAAACAAAAAAGAAAGATAAATGTATCATGGTAATTTTATGCTTCCCTGTTATAGCACTTGATAAATTATAGTTGATGATAGATTTGTCTCTTTTTCTGTGGGTGTCTCTAGATACAGGACTAGGGTGTCTTATTTAGCCTTTTATCCCCATTGTCTAGCATAGTGCAGAACATATGGAAGAAGGTACCAGTCAGTGAATAAAGTAATAGCTAAATAGATGAATGAATGGTATGAATTTATTTTCTTTACCAAGAGTAACTGTCACTGTTGTTATTTTGTATAAATAAGTCTTTAGGTTACTTTTAGATTGCATCCCTGATACCTATCAAAATGACTAACATATTTATTCTCATACTAAGTATAGTATGTAACTATAACAATAGGTTAAGTGATCAGTATGTTTCAAGTTTTAATATGAATCTAATAACAATTTCAAGTTTCTTGATTTTGTATTTAAACAAATGAACAGTAGTATTTCTTAAATTCAAAGTGAAAAGCCAATTATGTGTCCATTGAATAATTCAGTCCTTCTAATATGGTACACAGCTCTTATATGGTGAAGCAAAAAAGAGCAGCAGCAAATTGTGTACCATATCCATGACAACAGGATCCTTACATTTGTCTTTAGGATCTAGAAAAATGCCTAGAAATGAATGAATAAAATTCATGAATACATGAACAATGCATCATGTATCCTTCTCAAGGCTAATTCACTATCAATAAAATGACTCTGGAATATTGCTAGAAAAAAAAGAAATGATAAATTATTTCCTCAATAGTGTCTATCTGATAAGCATAGTATTATGGTTAAAAAAGAGAATTCTCATTTCCCAAAAGGTGTCCTCTAAAACTTCCTGTTCAGTAAATTGGGTATTTTATAACCAAATGGACCTGCATCTCTATAGAGAATGGACAAGCAGGTTCCCCCCGCCAGAATATCTATGGAATATCTTTTAGCTCAGGCCAAGCTATTCAAACTATAGTTTGAATTCAAATCAAGTTTGCCAAGGAGAGGTTGGTTTGAAAACTTTTGCAAGAATAAGTTGTTTTCCCTATATGTAATCATAGGGCACATGGAGGGAAGGGAAGGAGAAAATCCCCATGTAAAAGGAAATAGGGTGAGGCCACAATCAGTTATAGAGCTTTAATATTATTTTATAATTAAACATTTGGCCAATCATTTGATAGGGCATCAAATGTAATTATGACAAGGTAAAATAGCAGAAAATAGCTCATTAAAGATGCCCAAATCAGACTTGTTGAAATTTTTTTTTTTCAGAATCTGCTTATTTCACATATGAAAAAAAAAGAAAGAAAGAAAAAGCTGAGGGGGAAGGAAAATCAGATTAGTAGATTCTAATAGCTTACCATGCAAGCTTTGTTGATTAGTTTGCAACTGCTGATAAAGGCACAAAAATGTGCATTAAAGCTGTGAAATATTCCATGAAACAGCTTCAATGTCTTTTCTTGGCATCTATCCATAAGTGCAAAAATTCACATTCAATCTGATTTGCTGGCAATTTTTTTTCCCCACTGTAAATCCCACATAATCTTTCTTTAGCTAAGTTAATCATATCTGCCTAGGCTGTGTGCGGTTGAGGCAGCTATCCAAATAATCTTGACCTTAAAAAACACTTTGATCTGTAGCATTCACACTTACATAGAAACATCTTTGGTATCTTTTTTTTTTAAAAAATCATCTATTTTTGTTGATACAATTTGCCATTTTATTATATTTTATGCACACAAGTTTTTGAATATCTTCAGTATTGTTTTTTTTTTCATTCGTTAAGTAGCGATGTTTTGCTAAACAAGAATTCTTTTAACAACTGGACTTAGAGAAGTTACAATTCCTCTGAAATTACATTTTAACTGTTATGTTCAAAAGACCTACCTTAGCCAAGTATAGTGGCTCACGCCTATAGCCTATAATCCCAGCAGTTTGGGAGGCTGAGGTAGGAGGCTTGCAAGTTCAAAGCCAGCCTCAGCAACTTAATGAGGCCTTAAAGCAACTTAGTGAGATCCTATCTCAAAATAAAATATAAAAAGTGCTGGGGATGTGGTTCATGGTTTAGGGACCTAGGTTCAATCCCCAATACAAAAACAAAAATAAAAAACCCACCTACCTTAGATGATTATGGCTGTGAAATTCATAAATAGATTTAAAACAATCAAACAAAGTTACAATCTGGAATGGACTAGGAAAAATAAAAAGAAAATATATTTTCTTTTTCCTAAAGGGAAATGAATGTCTGTACTTTGGAATAGATGAAAACTATTTCAGCCAATTATTAGGTCGCAGGATCCTTTCAGATGGTCTGGGAAGAAAGAAAACAACAAGGAGTCTCTTCTTCCTTCCTCTCCCATATCAAAACCTTAGATCAAACTATCAATTATCTATCTATCTATCTAGTCTATCTATCCATCTAGGGCTTTGTGCATGCTAAGCAGGTACCCTACCAATATGCTACATCTCTGAACCCAAAGTTAGATTAAATTAAAATGTCAGCAAGGTTTTAAGTTAAGCCAGTTGGAATTAAACCATAAAGTCATTTACTGAATTAATCTATCAGTACATAAAACTGTAATCAATTCAATAAACATTTCAGTCAATGACCTGTCATATATTTGGTTTGACTAAACTTAGAATCTTAGACACTGGTCTTTAATTGAGTTTGGAAATAATAATCCTCAACTCCTATTTTACATGCTAGGAAATTAAATTTCAAAAATTTTACATATATAACCTATTAGTGAAAGCCTGAGGTATAATGACTCTCAATTCAGTCAAAATTGAAATGGCCTTGTTATATATAGGACATAGTGACCAGATTCCAGGCACATTAAAACATATTTGTCTTTACATTGTCAGTCATTCTTTTTTCCCCATAAGCTAATGTTTATAACCATCAGCCCTGTGTGACTCATATGGACATCAGATAACACTCTTCCATGTCCCTTATAATTCAGAGGCAGGGAGACCTCTAGGTCTTATCTATCTCCCATTTAGGCTTGTACCCAACTTGAAGAAACAGAATGATCAGCAGAGTTTCCAGGCAAAGTTTCCTCTCACCATGGAAATCACATGAAGTCATGAGTCCTAAACCAGCTTTTAGGGCTCAGTTAAGCCAGTTGGTATTAGACCATAAAGTCATTCTAGTTAAGAGATATGACAGCATGCACTAAACCTGTATGATCATAAGAATCACAAGAGGAACTTATTAGAGACAACAGATTATCTCCTGAAGATTTTGAATCCTTAAGTCTGATTTGATAGATTAGGCATGGTTGAGAAGCACTAGCATAGAGCATGTCAGCTGACTGGGACCACACAGGCACATCAGAGAATGTGGGATGTTCCTTCTATGGAAAGAAGAAGTTTAAAAGGCAAGATCTATACACAAAGACAGAGGACCTTGGTCTTATTGGTCATAGCATGCTTCAAAGTTGAGGTTGTTGGGGGATATTTTTAGCTCTTAGGATAGGTTCAGTGCTCTAGAATTAAATAGCTATGTTTCCTCTAGACTGTTTAATTAGTTGAGGTTAATCTTGGCATGTCAAATTAAAAGTTGGTCTTGATATCCCCAGTGCTTAGTATCTTTGTCACTTAACACATATTACTGAACTAAAATTGTGTTCCTTAGGGATGGTAAGGAAATCTTATATAGATCTTTCTATTAAAGATGGTTTTAATTTTTTATCTTTAACTGAGATTGTGAATGTACAGATATCTCTTTAACAATGGTAAGGTATTTTAACTTTTTTCCACTGCTCTAGCCTCTGAATCTTGTGGGGAAGTAATGCCTTTTGCTGTGTCAGGAGGCTTTGTAATGGTATTTGTGCTCTCAGATTGTCTGAATTGCCACTAAATTCTGGCTTAATTCTCATCAACATCACTTAGTTTATCCTCTGAGGCAATTTTTTTAGTGTAAAATACCTGGTGAATTATTTTACCTCTCTGAGTCTCATTTTTTATAGTAATATAGGAATAATAATTACACTTACCTTAAAAATTCTTGTAAAATATAAATGAATTATTGATTTAGAGTGCTCAGAATAGTGCCTGGCAACAAGTACTCCATCAGTTGCTAATTATAGCTGTTGTCATTTGAGAATGAGAGGAGTTAAGATGCAAGGGGTAACAAAGAAATGAGCCAGTGGACTATGTGGAAGATGGATGACAATGGTGGCCTTAATTTCTATTCTTTCTGTACCCATGTTCTCTGTAATATGTCTTGGTAACACTTTTCTCTAAAGGGACGAAGGCTTTTTTCCCATCCCTTGAATTGGGACTGGCTTTGTGATTTCCTTAAGTCCAATAAAATATAGTTGAAAGGATGGTATGTCATCCTTGGCAGGCATCCTTGGCATGCTTGTACTCTCTGGGATTTTGCCTCTGCCGTGAAAAAAACTCAGACCAGCCTGCTGGAGAGCCGGAGTCACTGCAGCTGAGATTATTCTAATCAGCCAAGACCAGAAAACTTCTCCTTCTGACTCCAAGTCAGATGACTGACCTACAGAATTGTGATGACCTACACAAATAGATGGTCAATGTTTTATGCTCTAAATTTAGGGGAGGCCTGTCGGACCAAATTTCTTTAAAGTTTCTTAAAAATCCATATGTCCTACCTTGTGATTTAAAATATTTATATAAATAACCCCCTCCCCTGATTTCATGAAAAATTTTTGCAGAAAGATGGGTGATATTTGTCCTCGGTCTTCAATTATGTCCTGGCATATGACCTTGAGTGCTTTTGGAAAAATATAGTAGATCAACTTGCTAGAGCAAAACAAGCATTTTCTATACACTGAGAAGTCAGCAGTTGGACCTTAGGTCTCTCCCTGGGTGCCCTTGTGAGTCCTGTCTAGTTCACTCACTCCACAGTGTTTGTTGAGCATCTCCTATGCCAGGCACTGTTTAGCACTGGGGATATAGTAGCAAACAAAACACAAGCTCTTGCTTTCAAGGCAAGTATTAATTTCCAATTGCCATTGTAACATAGTACCATAAATTTAGTGGCTCAAAATCACAAATAATTCTGTAGGTCAGAAGTCCAAAATGGTTTCGCAAAGCTGGTTTAGTCTGAAGTGTTTAGTGGAGAATCTGTTCCTTGTTTCCCAGCTTCTAGAGGTTGCTCCTGTTTCTTGCCAGTGGCCCCTTCCTCCATTACTGAAGTCAGAAGCTCCGCACCTTCTCTGCCCTCTGACCACTGCTTCCATCCTCACACAGTGTCTCTTTGATTGATCCTCCTGTTCTCCCTTATAAGGACGATTATGATTATATTAAATCCATCCCAATAATCCAGGATAATTTCCCCATCTCAAATTTAAGTTTTATCACATCTGCAAAGTATTCTTTCATCATAGAAAACAATATAGTATTAGGACATAGAGTTTTATCTAAACTACCAAAAGGAGGTTGCATTTCAGTAAGGTTCATCTTTGTAAGACAAAGTCCAGGTTCTTGACTATGACTCAGATGACTTTTTGTAAACCTCTTTCTTTCAAGCCCTATGTCTAGCACTCCCTCCTGCAAATATGCAGCCCAGCAATCTTGTTTTGCTTCTATCATCATTCCCCTCAGAGTATATCTGCCATTTTTTTTTTGCACTCCTGTGACTTGAATCTTTCTCTGAGGCCTTTTACCTACAACCTACACCTGTTGTTTGGCAAAATACAGCCCTCCTTCAGCATCCTTTATCCATGGGAGATGGTTCCAGAACCTCTTGTAGAAAATGGAGTGGTGTTGACAAGTATACACATCCTCCCTTTGTTTAAATATCTCTGGATTTCTTATATTTAATGCAATGCAAGAGCTTTGCAAATAGTTGCTGTTCTGTACTGTTTAGGGAATGATGACAAAATCTATTTAGTAAAATTCAGTACAGGTACAAATATTTTAAACAATTGGTTGAATACACAGATATGAGATCTGCAAATATGATGAAAGGTACTCAGCAAGGACATGACATTGCCTCAGAAATAATGCATTAATTCTTAGAATACCTGTGCCCATCTCTATCACAGACTTTATCACCCTGTATTAAAACTATTTGTGTGTTGTATTGTTTTTCTCCATTCGCTGAGAAGCTGTTGGAGAGCTGAGAGTGGCAGTCATTTCTCTAGCCCACCCCTTACTATAGTACTTGGTACACAGTAGGGATTAATAAATGTTAAATGAATTAAGTTTTGTGATATTGGTTATTATCTAATTTTAAGAGGAAGAAAGGAGGGAGGAGAAGTTGGAGTTTTTATCTCTCAAGTACTTAAGAAAATCCGATAAAGAATGGGTCTCTTTGCTGAGCCTGGGGAGGGAACAGCAGTTGGGGAAGAAGAGATGTGCAGAACTGCAGGCTGTGATGAGAACCTGCCTCAGGCACCTAAGCCTCAGGGCATCTCCTCTCAGTGGGGGGTGCTTTTGATGTGTGCTTTCTTTGATCCCTGCTGTGTAGTTATGGCCCAGAATGTTCTGGAATGGAAAAAAACCCAAAACCCCCCAAACCAAAAAACCATCCTACTTACTCTTTTCTATTGCTAGCATCTAGGGTATAGTAGAGAAGCAGCACTTAGGGAGAGGGGTGGCGAAATAAAATAATTTGTCCAAAGGTAATTATTCTTTATAACATGGTTGAAAGCTGAAGCAGAAGAGGATGAAAATGCAGAGAGGACATGCAGTGCGCAGGAGAGAAACAGAACACAGCATGAAAACAGGGGCAAAATAAGATGAGAAAATGCAGAAGGGCAGCAGCACTTGGGGGAATTTAGCAAAGCTGTTCTCTCAGTGGCACCAGTGGGACAGCAGCCATATGGAGAGGGATTTTGTCTACTGCTTGGGTAACACACGAAAACCCTGGGAATGACACTTAAGATACCCTTATATGAAGGAACAGGTTATGGGATCAGAACAGGGGGTTAGGAGAGATACAGAAACACCAGGCTGCTGTTCCTTGTAAGGGAAGCCAAGTGGGACTTCCATTTGTGTAGTTATTTTTAGAAGTGTGAATTCTGTCATTATGTTCAAGATAAATCACACTTACTAAATTCATCTGAGATATGGATTTAGTTATTTTTTGAAACTGAGCTTATGTTTTAGAAATTTTCTAAATTTATGCAATAGTCATATCCTATTGACCATCTCAAACTTGCAGAAATGTTGTAGGGGTAAAGGGCATTTCTCTTTACCTCCTCTGAAGTTTCTAGTCTTTAAGTCTGCTGAAATAGACTGGCAATAGACAGATTAACAGGAGGACACATACCCAAGTGGAGCTTTAAGAAGCTAATGTATTAATAGTATTATCCACATTTTATAGATGGGGAAATAGGCTAAGAGAAGTGAAATGTTTTCAGTTACCCAGCTAGTAAATGGCAAAGCAGTGTCTTACACCCAGATTCAATGCTAAATAAATACTTGGACTCAAACTACACTATCTCCAACAAAGTATCTATTTTGAAAAACTATTCCTGTAACAGCATGATTAGAACATGCGGGTACAAGGCGCATGTCAAGGAAAACAGGTGCAAAACTGAGTGACACTACCATGACTCCACCTCTAGGTCCACCTCCTCGATATTGTCCCAAACCAAGAAGTAGTGACACTCTTTGAGGTTGTCCATAGTATCCCATGCTTAAGTATGTACTATTTCCCCTTTATAAAACCCTCTTGCTCAGCTGAGATGTCCTTAAAATGTACCTGAAATGTCCTTAAAATCTTTTTCTGCCACACAGACAAGAATGTGGAGACCCACATGTGGTGACGGTGAATGAGCTTAAAGTGTGAAGTTTGATTTTCAGTCTTTTCCTCTGTCATATGAGTTTAATCTTCCTTGGTTAATAACATTTTAGTAAGAAGGTAATCGTGTGTTTCTTTGATGGATCTAGTTTTTAGGTAAAGAGATTTCAAAGGAAAACCTCATTTATCATATGCTGATCCCCAAGTGTCTTTAAAATAATCAGCACACGGTATCAGTTTTGGAGCTCCATCAAATGTTTAACCCCACAATCACAAACTTGATAGAATGAACAAAAGTGGAGAGAAGCCAACACATTGAATCTGAACATTTTAGGCATGTGAATGAGGATAACAACTGGGTTGAAAATCACTATTAGCCAATGATCTTGAGCCTCTGAAACCTGATGCTCTGTGGTTTAATTCTAGGAGAAAGTTAATAACATTGATAGCTGCACTTAATAATTGAGTGTACATTGTGTACTAGATATTGAGCTAGATAATTTAGGTACATTCTTCCCAATCCTCAGAATAACTCCCAAGGTACATAGTATTATCCACATTTTATAGATGGGGAAATAGGCTAAGATAAGTGAAATGTTTTTAGTTACCCAGCTAGTAAATGGCAAAGCAGTGACTTACACCCAGATTCAATGCTAAATAAATACTTGAACTCAAACTACACTATCTCCAACAAAGTATCTATTTTGAAAAACTTTATTCCTTGTAACACAATTAATGCATGTTCGTAATTATAAATTTGGAAAATATAGAAGTATATAGGGAAAAAAATCAATCATCCTTTCATGGTTTTTAAATACGGTCAATTCTCATTATTTGCAGTAGTTATGTCCCATAAACTCACCATGAGCACTGAAATAGTGGATTCTGAATCTTTGTTCCAAAGGGAAATACAGGATTAGGTTCTTGGAGACTCTGTGCACATTTTCATCAACAAATCAATACACAACCTTGTTTTATGTGTGTTTCTGTTTAAAGATGCCTTATTTAATATGTATTATTGATTCTTTAGCATTAAACTCACAACCAACAGCCCAATAACTCATGCCTGAATGTGGCTTATCTAACACACACAGAAGGAACATCATAGCCTGCATTCCATAGCACTTCAGCACTAGGCTTGGGATCATTATTTTAAATAGTGAAATTAGCAATAAAAAGCACAAAAATGGGTACCACAAAACACCCTGAAAAGGACACTTATTTATCATATGAGCTGAAACACGGTAGCAGAGTGTCACCTGTTTAGGTGGGGACATGTGTGTCAGGAGACATATCACAACACTCCCAGCATGTCTTTGAAAAACCATGAAAGTGCCAGGAACCTTCATTTGAGGGCTACACATGAATTTTAGAAAGTAGGCAAACTCACAAACATGGAATTGTGAAAAATGAGAATTGACTCCATTTCTTCCTGAGGAGTCAAAACACCAAAGATTTTGTGAAATCACAGATGTTGTAGAAAATGGCTTTTCAGAAACACTTGCAAAGTGTTTTTTCACAAAGTCAGAGACTTTGGAGCCTCAAGCCGGACACAGATCCATCCATCTGTTCATTTATTTCATTGAACATCTCTTGAGTACTTACTTCTGAGCATATGAGAGGCACTGTGATGCAAGCTGTAGATCACACAATGAATAGGACAGCTCTCCAGCAGCTCCTAGGCCAATGCAAAGGAACAGGCACATGAGGAAATTATTTTAACAAAATGTGGTTAAGTTCAGTAATGGAAGTAGACATAGGGTCTTTTTAAAATTTTTATTAGTGTATTATAGTTATATGTAATAGTTGGGTTCATTTTGATAAAATCATACATGCATGGAATTTGATATATTCCATTTTAGTTCCCATTTCCTCCCCTTTCCTCCCCCTCCTCCCTCCCCGTCTTCTTCTTTCTCTACTGGTCTTCCTTTCACTTGTTTGATTTTTATTGCTGCTTTATAGATAAAGGTGAAATTCACTGTGGTATATTTATATGTACACATAGCATAATTTGTTAAATTGATTCCACATTTCCTCCCCTTTCCATCCCTCCACCTTCCCTCTTGATTTCCTTCTATTCCATTGGTCTTCCCTATTCTTTTATAATATCGAATCCTCCACTACTATTTTGCTCTATCTATCTCTTGATTCTCTGAGTCTGGCTTATTTCACTTACATGATCTTTTTTTATTCCATCCATTTACTAGAAAATGCCTTAATTTCATTCTTAAAATGAGTAAAACTTCATTTTGTATATATATCACATTTCTTAATCCATTTATCTATTGATGGAGTTGGAGAATATCATCCTAAGTGAAGTAGCCAATCCCCAAAACACAAATGCCAAATGTTTTCTCTGATATGAGAATGCTGGTCCATAATGGGGATGGTGGGGGGGAGCATAGGAGGAATGGAGGAACTTTAGATAGGGCAAAGGAGAGGGAGGAGAAGGGAGGGGCAGGAGGATAGGAAAGATAGTGGAATGAGATGGACATCATTACCCCAAGTACACGTATGAAGACACAAATGGTATGAATCTACTTTGTGAACAACCAGAGACATGAAAAATTGCACTTTACATCTGTACTATGAATTGAAATACATTCTGTCATATATAACAAATTAGAATAAATAAGTAAATTTTAAAAAGTTACACATGACTCAAATTAAAATAGTAGCAACGATGTACTTTAGAAAACAAGACTCCATCATACCTTTAAAATTCAGTGACCACTGTTTGTATCAATCTCTTGTAAATATCTTACGGAATACCATCGTAATACATATGATGTGCAGGTACCATCATATGTATTTCTATTTAAATTTTAAAGGACATCAGAATGGAGAGATGGACCACAGATGGATAGCAAGTTTCTTAGGAAGATAGTTCCTCTAAACTTTATCTATCTATCTATCTATTTTGGTATAATGCAGACTGAACCCTGGGGTGCTTAACCATTGAGTAACATCCCCAGTCCTTTTTATTTTTTAGCTTGAGATAGGGTCTCACTGAGTTGCCAAAGCTGGCTTTGAACTTGTGATTCTCCTAGTTATATGTAATAGTTGGGTTACTGAAATCTCAATCTCCAGAATCTGAGGAATTACAGATGTGTACCATCAAGGCAGCAAAATTCTTAAAAACTTACTAGGTACAAAGGTAACAAATGGCTTTAAGATAACTTTGGCTTACATTTCAGAGAAAGGAGCTGTTACTAGTTGAGGGCATATTTATGCACATTCCCTTCTGGGCACTCTGTACATGTATCTCATTTGACCTTCAAACACGATGAAGAAAGCATTACCCTCACTTTATAAGGGAGGAAAGTGAGTCTCAGAGATTAAGTTTCTTAAGGTTTCACTTAGTTGGTAAGTAATGGTGTCTCCGTTAGAACTAGTTCTGCATGATTCAGTATCCAGGCTCATTCTCTCTCTTTATGTATATTCTAGATCCTGTACAATAATGTTTAATATTTTGTTTATAAATATGTATGTAATAGTTGATATTAGCTCAGTGTTAAAAAAATCCCTAACGGGGGGGCTGAACCTGAAAATTTATACTCTTATAAGTTTCAGGTTAATATCACTTTGTACTTGATTTGAAAAAGCCATAAATGTTCAGCAATCAAATCCTTTCATGAAGATTCCATGGAGTATAAAGAGCAGCAGCAGAGGCCTGCAGATGGCACTGCTGCCTGTGTGTCACTAGAACCTAACTCACTAATAGCCTTCTTAACAGTTGCATACATAAATAATTACTTTAGGAATTACCCAACACTTAAAAGTTAAATTTCAGCAAACATTTGAATGATTTATAAATTGTGTAATTCCTTGCAATTTATAGTTGATGATGAAATTTAATTTTCAGTTTAATGAACAATGAGTACAATGCTTAATATCATTCCAGTCCAGCAACAGGTGAATTATAAATGCAGGAGGATGGGACACATGAATATCAATTAAGCTGGGGAAGAGAAAGAGGTTTGAATTCTTTGCTTGAGCATAGGGTACTGTGTGACAAATCAGATCACTTAGGAATCAGGAAGACAGATTGAGACTGCTAAAATCTAACAGTGGATAAAGTCTTTAGAATTTACAAGTTACAAATCAGAAAGCTAATGAGAATATGTGAATATGAAAGTCTAGACATTGTACATAATGAGAAAAAATGGCAGTTCTTTTTAAATCACTGTTTTTAGTGCTATCGTGAATTTTTAAGAAAACATTGTTAATCTCTAACCCTAGCCAATCAGATATGCTTTCAGAAAATAAAGACAGCTACTTGCTCTGGACAATTAAGAGACATAAATTCTGGAGACAGAATACTCAAAAATTTTCATATGGCTATATCTGGATGATAAGATTACAGGCAATTTAAACTGTCTCTCATTTCTAAATCATCTATAATTAGATATAATATTTTAATAATAATAAATACTAAACTGAAAAATAACTAAAATAATAATAATCATCATAATAATAATTACTATTACTATTATTATTTATTTGTGTCTACCTCTGTATCTATCCCTGTCTCTTGGGTATTAACACAAACACTTTTTTGTTTGTTTCAATGTTAGGGAATTCTTGCATATTGGGTGTTCTACACAGACCCTTTTTCAGGGCTGTTATTCATTCTTGCCACTGTCAGGATCTTGGCTGCATTTCTCAGATAAACGGAGCTGTCCCTCTGAAGGTTTCCTCCCAGAATTAGCTATATCCAGTGACTGATTTATGTGAAGGTACAAAGATCTGGCCTTGTCACTCAATTTGGGACAGTATTGAAAGGTTGTCCCAGCTTCCATGGAGTCAGCTGGGTGGTGGCTTTGTAACAATTGCACTGCATTGCAGTTCAAGGTTTTCCTTTGCTCCAGCCCACCTACATCACTTTCTTATAAGTTTTGTTTCTAAGAAAACTTTCTACAGATAAGTATGTGTAAGTTGTACGGAGAACATGACCGGAGAGAGCAGAATTCTAGAGTGATTCTAGGAAGCTGACATCAACTGCCAGCCAAGATGGCAAATCTAAAACAGTGTTACTCAGTTATTTTTTGGATTGCATAGGAGGTTTTAAAAAGAAAATATAGTCTACATATAATATTTGTACTTATGTATGGGACACAGCATTATAATACAAGTATTCAATGTGCAATGATCAAATCAGAGTAATTTTTGCTTCTGTCTCCTCAAATATTATCATTTCTGTTTTAGGAAGCTTTAAATTCTCCTCTAGCTATTTGATGTGTATAATTGTTAGACTAAAGTTAACCATTTGTATACATTATAACTATTTCCCCTCCACCAACAGTATTTTTGTGCACATTCTTCAGCTTCTCAGTATCCCTGCTCACTTACCCTTCCCAGCCTCTAATGACCTCTATTCTACCTTCCATTTCTATATGACCAACTTTTTTAGCTGCCTCAAATGAGAAAACAAATGGTATTTTTCTTTCTGTGCCTAGTTTATTTCAATTAATATCACATCTCCCAGTTCCATCCATGTTGCCACAAATAACAGGCTTCTATCCTTTCAGTAGTTGAATGATATTCCATTGTGTATACATACACCACATTTTTTTATCCACCCATCCGTGGACATGTTGGTTGACCCTACATCTTGCCTACTCTGAACAGTGCTGCAATAAACATGGGTATGCAGGTATCTCTTATTTCATTCCCTTTGGTTTTATACTCAGTAGTGAAATAGCTGGAACATCTGGTAGTTCTATTTTTAGTTTTCTGAGGAATCTCCATTCTGCTTTTCTCAATTGCTGTAGTCATTTAATTTCCTCCCTCCAAACAGTGTAAAAGAGTTCTTCATTCTCTACATCCTCAGCAACTTTTGTTATTTTTTTGTCCTTTTTATAATAGCCATTTAAGCAAGGGGAGATGATATCTCATTGTTTTATATTGAACATGGGATGCTTAACCACTGAGCCAAATCCCCAGCCCCCTTTAAAATATTTAATTTTGAGGTTCTCCCTAAGTTACTCAGGGCCTCATTAAGTTGCTGAGGCTGGCCTTTGAACTTTCAATCCTTCTGCCTCAGTTGCTAGGATTATAGGAATGCACCATTATGCTGGCTTCATTGTTTTTTGATTTGCATTTTCCCAATGATTAGTGATGAGCATTTTTCACATACTGGTTGGCCATTTGTATAACTTCTTTTGAGAAATGTCTTCAGATCATTTGCCCACTTTGAATTGGAATTTCTTTTACTTTTTTTTTTTTTTTGCAGTTGAGTTGCTTGAGTTCCTTAAATATTTTGGATATTCCAACTGTCAGATAAACAGTTTGTAACTATCTTTTCCCATTCTTTAGGTTGATTTTCAACATTAATATTGTTTCCTTTTTTTAAAATATTTTTTTAGTTGTAGATGGACACAATATCTTTATTTGTTTATTTTTATGTGGTGCTGAGGATCGAACCCAGCACCTCACACGTTAAGCAGGAGCTCCATCATTGAACCACAACCGCAGCCCCTATTATTTCCTTTGCTGTACAGAAGTTTCTTAGTTTCTTTTTTCCTGGTTTTCTGTTTTTGCCTAAGCTTTTGGGATCTTATCCAAAAATCTTTTCCTATCCCAGTTTCTTTAAATATATCTCTTGTGCTTTCTTCTAGTAGTTTTATAGCTTTGGGTTTTACACTTAGGTCATGATCCAGTTTGAGTTTGGTGAGGAGTAGGGGTCTATTTTCTGCATATTTATATAATTTCCCCCAGCATCACTGATGGAAGAGACTGTTCTTTTTACAATGTAATTCCTTTACATCTTTGTCAAAAATCATTTGGTTGGACACGAGAAGATGAAAAGACCCTCCCATGTTCATGAATAAGGAGAGTTGTTAAAATGTTCATATTACTAAATGCAATCTACAGATTCATGCAATCTTTATCAAAATGCCCATACAACTAGAAAACAATTCTAAAATTTATATGAAAGAACAAAAGACACAGAATAATCAAAGCAATTCTGAGCAAAATGAGCAATGCTAGAGGCATCACAGTTTTAAATTTTAAATTATACTAGGGTCATAGTAACAAAAACAGCATGATACTAGTACAAAAAAGACACATAGACCAACGGAACAGAATAGAAGACACAGGCAAACCTACATAACTACAGTCATCTGATTCTTGACAAAGATGCCAAAAGCATACATTGGATAAAAGACAGCCTTTTAAACAAATGATAATGGGAAACCTGGATATTTATATGTAGAAGAATGAAACTAGCTCTCTCTCACTCTCAAAATGGATCCAAGACCCAAGTATAAGACCAGAAATTTTGCAGCTGTTTGAAGAAAACATAGGTTCAGGCATGCTTCCTGAATGAGACTCATAGCTCAGGAAATAAGAACTAGAATAAATAAATGGGACAGAATCAGATTTAAGAAGTTTCTGCACAGCAAAGGAAATGATTCACAGCAAAGAGAATCTACAGCATGGAGGAAAATCTGTCACCAGTGACTCTTCTATCAGAGGATTAATATTGAGAACGTATAAAGAACTAAAACCCTCAATGCTATAAAAACAAATAACTGCTGGGTGCAGTGATGCACACCTGTAATCTCAGAAGCCAGGGAGGCTGAGGCAGGAGGATCGCAAGTTCAAAGCCAGTTTCATCAATTTAGCAAGAACCTGCCACAAAATAAAATAATAATAAAAGGCTGGGGATATGGCTCAGTGGCAAAGCACCCCTGAGTTCAATCCCCAGTACAACAAACAAATGAAAACAAACAAACAAACAAACAAAACCCTAATAATCCAAAGAATAAATATAAAAATGAACTGAACCAAGAGGTCTCAAAAGAAATACAATAGGCTGACAACTATATGAAAATATGTTTGACACTTTAGCACACTTAACAAAATGCAAACCAAAAATGTTTTGAGATTCCATCTCACTTTAGTTAGAATGATCATCTAGAATATGATTCACAGTAAATTCTGGAGAGGATGTGAGGGAAAAAGGAAATCTTATATATCACTGGTTGGAATGTAAATTAGCATATCCACTACAGAAATCAGTATGGAGGTTCCTTATAAAGCTAAAAATAGAACCATTATATAATCCAATTGTACCACTCCTTGATATTTATCCAAAAGAATTAAGGTCAGCATACTTTTGAGATACACACATACCTATGTTTATTGTGGTACAGTTCACAATAGACAAGTTATAGAATTAGCCTTGATGTCTATCAATAGATGGATAAAGAAAATGTGGTGTATATACATGATGAAGTTTTATTCAGTCTTAAAAAACCAAAATTATGTCATTTGGAGGAAAATGGATAGAACTGGAGACCAGAGTTTTGAGTAAAATAAATCAGAAAAACAAGTACCATATATTTTCTCTCATGTGTGGAAACTAGATGGAATAAATAGGGTTAAAAAAAAGGGATGCCATGAAAGTAGAAAATAGACCATTAGTGAAATGGAAGGGGACGGGGGAGGGAGAAGAGGAGCCTGGGACGGTATTAGGAACTGAAATCAATCAAATTACATTTTTATGTATAAACAAATATGCCAAGATTAGACACACCATTCTGTATATTTAATACACATCAATAAAACAGAACAGACCAAAAAAAAAAAAAAAAGTAGTTGACTGAGCCAGGTATAGTGGTACATTGCCTGTAGTCCCAGCTACTCAGGAGGTGGAGGCCTACAAATTTGAGACTATGTGTTCCATGTGTTTGAGCTCAGCCTAAGCAACATAGTGAGATTAAAAAAAAAAAAAAAAAAAAAGAGAGAGATCAATTGGCAGTAAATACTTGAATTAACTTCTGAATTTTCTTGTGCCTGGACCATGCTATTTTGATTACTATAGCTTTGCACTATGTTTTGAAGTCTAGTATTATAAAGCCTCCAAGTTTTCTTTCTCTTCAGGATAGTTTTGGTTATTCTAGGTCTTTTATGGTTCCATATGAATTTTGTACTCTTTGTGGTTCTGTGAAAAAATGCCATTGATATTTCAGTGAAAAGTGCATTAAATCTTTACATTGCTGGGTAGTATAGACATTTTAACAATATTAATTCTTCTAATCCATGGAAATGGAATGTCTTCCCAGTATGTTACTTTTTTTATATAGGTATTGTGAATAGGATCCACAATGTGAATAATGTGCTGGGGATAAAACCCAGGTCCTTTAACTTGCACATGTTTTAACACAGAGCTACATACCCAGCCTCATTTTAAAATTTCTTTTTCAGCTAGTTATTGTAGAAAAAGGTGCCCATGTGTTGTATGTTGATTTTGAAACTTGCAGTATCACTGGATTTGTTTATAAGTTTCAATGGTCTTTTGATGAAGTCTGTTTTTCTTCACATGATGGATTGCTGGATTGCATAGGTTACTATCTTGCTGCTGATGCTATTGTTGTTTCTCTGTGTGTTATTCCTTCCCCACCCCTCCTGGAAACTTGGAGAATTTTCTCCTCAAATCTGGTTTTCAGCAACTTGATTCTGTGCTTTAGTGTTTGGTTGGGTTTCTGTGGATTTATGCTTCTATCAATTTAGAAAAAAAATCAACCATTATTTTTGGTCAAAAACTTTGTGTCCTCTTATTTTCTCCTTTCCAAACTCCAGTTGCACCATTATTCACCTTTCTATTTTCAGTTTAAAAGTTTTTCTGCACACTTTTTCTACACTTTATTTTGGATATTTTCTATTATTGTTTTAAAGTTCACAGCCTTTTCTGCTGTATATAATTTGCTTTTAATCTTATTCCATGTATTTTTCATTCTGCATATTGCACTTTTCATCTGTAGAATTTCTATTGGGATCTTCTTTATTTCTGCCATTTCTATTACTATGTTCTTAACTTCCTTTTATCTGAGTAGACTTATCATTCTTTTAAAGATTTTTTTTTCTATTAATCCCTTTAGCTCTTTATTTTGATGATTTTTTTTTTTTTTAAATCCTGGTTAAGGAGTTATCATTTTTGTTACTTTGCATGTCTGGTAATTTTGATGGGAATGCTGGACATTTTTATTGTTTAACATTGTTGAATGCTGGATTTTGTTATACTTCATGAATAATGAACTTGGTTCTGGCATACAATGTTACTTGAAGTTCAGTTTGAACATTTTGAGATTCTCTTTTAAGATATTAAGGTAAATCTAAAGTAGCTTTTATTCTAAAGTTAATTTGGCTTTTCTCCTAAAGCACAACCCTTCTGAGGATGCCACCTAATGTCATATGTAGTACAAACTCCATTTTGGTTGGTGAGAACATGTTTAGCTGTGTGAGGTCCAGGGAACTGTTTTGTTTAATGCTTTCTAGACATTCCATAGCCTTCTTAATTAGTACTCAAGTAATTTCCTTTATTCCATGAAACACATACCAAGAGAGAAGAAAGAAGACCATGACTATGACTTCTGAGTTCATTTTCTTTTGGCAGCATTCCAGACAACCTGAACTTAGTCAACTTATCTTCTTGATGTGGCAAGGCCAGTATGTTTATTTTGGTTCCTCTGCCTGGCAGCTGCTTCCAGGAAGTAATATGGGGCAATCATAAGTCTTACTTCCTTTACCCACCTGCCTCAACCTCCAGGGATCATTAGCTCTGGCATTACCTATAGTTCAATGTTTGAAATAGTTTCTTCATGTATTTCTCTGGTTTTCTAGTTGACTACGGCAGAAATAGTAATTCAGAGGTCAATGTGAAGATAAACTGATAAAAAATTTGTTTTCATAATGAGCAAAAGTCAACATTGCTTTTACTAGTATTATACTGTTTCTTCGGTATATGTTCTGAGAGATTTTTTGGAAAGATAACAGCTAAAATGTACCTTTTATTTTTTTTTACTTCTGAAAGCAAGAGTTAATTCTGAGTTAATAAAAGATTCTTAAGTTACTATAGTTTAATGTACTTAGAGAACTATTTAAAGTTTGAGTAATTGGACTTCATTTCTTTCAATTTAATTTAACATTAAAACCAGGTATCCTTTCTTTCTCAGAAATTCTACACATCAATATAAATATCCCACATATATTTATAGCATCAAAATCAAAGGGTAGTATATCTGATCATAGTAGGGGTTACCAGGATATAAAACTCTGGAAAAACTATCATTCCACCAAACATAAGGTAAAAAATATTACAGGGTAGAAAATATATTAAGAAATACAAGGACAGAAAATTTTGAAGGAGTTTTAGTGAAGATCTTAAGCTCAATAACAAGACAAGAGGAACATGAAATTGAGAATGGGCTTACTGAGTTTCAGATCTATATATTACTATGCTTTGGATCTTAAATGTTCCTGAAAGGTCCATGTTGAAAGCTTGTTCCCTGAAGAGGTGCCATTAGGAGGTTGTAGACCCTCTAAGAGGTGAGACCTAGGTAAGGTCTTCAGGTCATTGAGGCCATGTGGGACCTTGGCCTCTTCCTCTCTTTCTGTTTCTGGCCAAAGAGGTTCTCTACACCACATACTTCCATTGAAATGGGTTTAATTGATTAGGGACTGAATTATTTAAAACTGTTTATTATTTAAAACTTTATAAGTTGCTGATCTTAGGCATTAAAGTAACAAAAAGCTAATTAATACAAATATTTTGCCTTTTTTGGATTATTAAAACAACTTGTTCACATTTTATAGATGAGGAAACTCAAGTTTTAAGTTATCAAAGACAGAAAGGTAGTCAGTGAATATTTCCATGTACTTTCCACAACTAATGACTGCAAAACTAACTGGATAATGTGGGGAAAGGGTCACAAGATACCAATTAGCAGGACACTAAGGTGGTGGCAATAATTTTAGGATCAGAAATATAATCAGACATTGTCTGATCTTGTGAAACCTATATATTCCCACAAGTTTTTTGATTATTTCGTATCTACCCTTTTTTTTTTTTTTTTTTTAGAAAGAGGGAGAGAGAGAATTTCAATATTTATTTTTTTAGTATTTGGCGGACACAACATCTTTGTCTATATGTGGTGCTGAGGATTGAACCCGGGCCGCACGCATGCCAGGCGAGTGCGCTACCGCTTGAGCCACATCCCCAGCCCCATATCTACCCTTTTTTAAACATGCAATATCCTACCCACTTTCACTTTTCTCTTAGAAGTATGACTTTTTATTTCCTGAGAAAGCAAATGTATCAGAGGATTTCCACATGCAACTAATATAAAATCTACCAATTAATTCATCTGTATTTGAATTTAGACTCTACCTTTATATAGAATGGAATATGTCCATGTGCATGCTATAGCCTAGGCTAAGCTCTCTACTGCATTGGATTCCATATACTTCCACAGACCAAGGGGTTGCTTTTGAAGATAATCCTTTCTCACATTTCCTGCTCTACTAGATCAAAATTTTCAACCAATATGCATAGTCAAAAACTTTGTCTCATCACTAAAACATAATTCAATAAGACTCACAACTTGCTCACAATTTGGTTTTAGTTCATGTGTGTCCAGAGCAAATTGTGGAAACTACATATTTTATAAAGATCTTTTCTAGTGTTATAATTTTAGGTCATTCTAGTAATAATAGCAAATATTTAGTGCTTATTCTATGCTTGATACTTACTAAACACTTTGCATTGCCTTACTTAACACTAACAATAATCCTAAGAGAGGTACTATTATAATCTTCATTTTACAGATAAAGAAACTGGGGCTTAGAGAAGTTAATAACTCGTCTGAGGTTATTAGCTAGTAAATAGCGCTTCAGATCGCAAATCTGACTTCAGATTTCATGTTATTAAAGTGTCATACCAATTATTTTGTGATCTCAATTGCATACATATTAATGCAAATGAAAGTTTACTGCTTTTTATATTTATATATTTAATGTCAATAAATAGAAAAGCAAAAGTTGTTACAAAATCCACAATAATTTTTATCTTAATTTGCAACATAATTCACACGATCAGGAATGTTTTAGCATACAAGTACCTTGGAAAGAATTCTAATTTTAACTTGGTTCAATGATTTAGTAGCCACAGTTTCTGGGCTAACGTTATATTCATCATTTTCTGACCAAATTTTTAATAAAACAAAATAATAGCATTAAGTGGATTATAGTCATTCTATATAACAATAATATAAAATTACATTGAAAAATCAGAAGTCATTAAATATTAAGAGTATATTACATAATATTATGTCTTATGGTGCACTTAAAGAATAGATACTTAATAATCTTTAAATTAAAAAAAAGGAAGAACAACTTCATATTTGTATAAAGTAATCAAGCAGAAATCTGGAGAACCTTGTGTTAAAAAGAAGGGCATTTATATTTGGCATTTTTTTCTATTGAAAAAATGTAGCTTGTGCTGTCATCATGACATTTACTTAAATGTTTATAAAAAACATTTAGGTCACTAATTCTCAAAGTTAGCTGAACACCGAATCAGATAGAAATGTCTATATAACCCCACTGCAATTTAAAATTAACTGATATAAAGTAGACTCTATACATACTGATTGTTTTATAATGCCTCAAGTGATTCTAATTTGCACCAGTTTAAAAACCACTAGCTTAGAGAATTGTTTCATAATCACAAAGATCAATCTTTGGATGGGATTCCTCATGGCTTGATTTTAGTGAGTGTATTGTTTTTAAATATCTGATAGATGTTTCTCCCTCGATTAAAAAAGATAAATACGTAAAGGGAATAGATTTTGATTTATTCATCATTGCCTCTACATTCAGGGAACAATGAAAGGTATATAGTAGTTGCTGAATACTATTCTGAATGAACACAATAGCCCTATACTTTTATATATCTCCATCTTCTGGTAGATTATAAATGTAAAAATTCAAAAGATATTTATGGAAAAAAAATGAATGAATAAAGCAATGGGGATAATGGTTAAAGTGAAACAAAATCTTACATAAACATATTTATATTTAAACAACACACATACACACACACAAAATATATATATATATGTAAATAGATTAAAGTAGAAAAAGAATATACAAAAGTGCAACATTTAGCAGTTGAGAATTCAATGAACTTTCAAATATTCTTCACATTCTTATACTTAGAAACAAAGAAGTAATCCTAAATAACTACTTCTTCAGCTAATATCCATAAACAAATGGTGTAGGTAAGTTTTCTTTTTCTAAAGTTTTCTTTTAGAAACAGTTATAGCTTAATCTTGATGAACACAAACACAACTCAGTTTTCAAAATTCAAGTAAATAAAATTTTAGTATAACCATGGCAGATATTCCAGATAGTAGCATTACAAAACAAGATTGTTTCTGGTTAAAATATTTGGTATTGCCTATTGTTATGCTTTCTCAGTTGAGATTCAGTAGCTCTTTCACAGTCTCAAATTGATAACTATTTGGAACATCCTCACATCATGTGTTTACGTAAGAGAAACCTGATTAATAAGAGAATCCCATTTTAATACCTAGATTCACAGATATGGCTTCATTTATCAAAGTTCGACAAGTATTAGATAATTTTTAATTTAGTTAGTATCTTAGACTACGAAACTTTGGTTTTCTTAAAATCAACATTGGTTGCTTGATTGTAGGTTTCTCACCAAAAAGTGCTGCTTCACTCTCTGTGGTTGGAAATCTTTTCTGATATATCAAAGGATATTCCTTCTGAAACTTAAAAATAAGGTGAGGAATTAGAAGGTATTTAACATTTATTTCCCTAGTTGATGCCAGAGCTCAACATTTGTGATAAGAATTTAGTACATTTCTCAAAGATGGATTACAGAGACAATAGCCTTTCATTTTATCCTTGCTCCTCCTTCCCTTTCTTTTCACATATGTGAAAAGGTACACTAGAAGATCTTTTAGATCTCTGTTGGTATTGACATTCTAGGATTCTTTTTATTGCTAATTCTTCCCTTAATTTCCAGATCTTTTCAATTGGAAAGCCCATGAAGGTCTCAGGGATCTGGTACAGTTCACATTTCTTTGAGTGTTTCCAACTTAGAATTAGTCTTACTAGAATTATGGAGCAACTGGAGTTTGGATTAAAGCTAGAGTTTCTAAATGATAGTGATGAGTCACCCAAACTATGTTCAGATTTTATAATTGCTTTTCTAGGCTAATTTCAGCTGTAATTACACAAAACACCAGAAACAATGAGAGTACCATTATTATTGCTAATATTTTAAAATTTATGATTCAGGATATATTTTAGAAGTAGTTTAATGCTTACATATAATGTACCACAATATGTAGCTTATACACTTAATAAGAAATTAGATTCTAAATGTTATAAAATGACAACAACTTATAGCATATTACAAATATGACTGAGCACTTGCTCAGTCTCTTACCTGTTTTAGTTTTCTTCTTTTCTCTTTTAGAGGCAAACTCTTATTTTTAATAATATTCTCTAAAAGTTCTGCAATTGCTGCTTGAGAGGTAGAAACCTTTTGTTCATCAAACTCCTGAGCACTAATTTGTTTACAATAAGAATAAGTTGGCAAAGGAGCAAATAGTCCATCTCTAGGATTTTTAACCTGTAGTGAACAACATGAGATAGTAAAAAAATCTATTAATTTTGGTCATGTCCTTATTTGGTAAAGCATTCTTTTGATGAGATCTAGTACTGATTTATTTTGCTACTTATCAATCATTCAATGCATTAAGAAAATTGTATTATGCAATAGTGATGAGTCAGTAATATCAAAATTCTAGTTCTACAGCCTACTGGGTTTTATAATTCAGCATAAAACATCAATATTATGACTAGTAATAAAGTATCCACCTACTGTTTTTGAGGCTTAGGGGCATGATATTAATGGGCATCCATTGATAACCGAAAGCTATTGTAGGAAATGGTTGTAATTATCATAAGCCAGGACAATATTAGAATGAGAGAAAGCACAAATGCATGTGCTGGTCAGCCTAAGCTGAATACAGCAGTTACCTGTTGTTTTGGCTGCTCAGTATGCCTTTTCTCTTTCTTTTAATAATTCCTTCCCATGCTGTTCCCTCTACCTTCACCTCTTTTGAAAAACAAATTCTGATCTATGTAGAACCAATCAGAATATGACTCTCTTTCTATCTTAGTTATACTCAATCACCCAAAGAATGCATATTTAATCTGGATCGGGCCAATTGAGAGTCCAAACCCAGAACTTTTAAATTGGGGGTGGAGGGTTGGCTCTTTTTCTTTGTATTCCAAACATAGGGTGTGATGCATGAACTTTAATCAGCCATATTCCCCATCATGTGATAGAGGCATTTGTCAAAAAAAGGACTGAAATGTAAATAAGAGATGGTAGGATGGGCACAGATTCCTAGTTCAATGTCTGCACTACTGACTTTTAGAAGTTATTTAGATGCATTAATAAAATCTCCCTTTCTGATGGGGCTAGTTTGAGATAAGTTTGACATGTGTAAATGACTAATGCACAGACTTTTAAGATTCAAAAATACCTACGTGGCCCTTTTTTAAGTAGTCAAGATGTTTCTCTACTGCAGTCTGTAAGTAAGAAGGTACTTGAAGAATTTCCTGATGATGATCCATTAAGAAAGAAACTAATCTTGCAGCAAGAAGCTCATCAAGATCCACTTCTTCGGCACAGCACAGCACACACCGAGAAAAAGTGTGTATCATCTAGAAACAGCAAAAAATTTGAATTTAAGAATTTAAGGTTTCATATAAATTAGAATATCAGTAATTTCCAGGCAGCACTATGTGAAATATTGAGATAAAGTGACAAGCAGACTTCACATTAAAAATGAGGATAGTAATTTATTACGATTAGAAAGGTAAAAATTCTAATATATTTAAGTCCTTGTTAAAGTCCTTGTTAAGTATTTCCTTAACATAATTCTAAAGGGCTATAATAAGGCTTAGGTTTATCTTCAGTTTTATCACAATTATATCTGTAAATACTGCAGGTTCTATTAATACCACATGGATATGTTGTTTAAAAAGTTATTAGAAAACAGGAACTTACCATATTAAATTAATTTCACAAAAATATAAACCAGGAGAATATATCACGCACACAGAATATATATTCAGCAGAGGATGCAAACTTGGCACTATATCTTTTAAAACTCTGGAAAATAGTTGTTAAAGCTTATTCTATCAGTCTTTAAACAGCAAATTAATACACACATTCTTCAGTTCTGTTGTAGAAATCTTTATATCTTGAGATAAATTTTGTTTCAAAACTTATCACTCTCACTCGTATCCATATAAATCACTAACACACACGCCCACACTCATTCTATAATAATCAGAATGGTTTTTCTTTCTAGTTCCAAGGCTCAGTCCTCAGCTTTTTGCTCTTTTCTATATTTTTAAGCCTCTAGAACTTATTTACTTTTATTATCTTCAATTACCATCTCTATGTGGATGACTCAATAAAAACTTCCTCTGTCCTGACCTTTTGTTCACCTTGCTCACATTCCCAATATTTTGCTGGATAAATTTTACTTGAATGTCTTATAATTTTAAAACCAAAAATATAAAACCAAAATTATCTCCTTCTCACTTAATGTTTCTCAAACATCTTCTCTTAAAAACGTATTCTTCTTAATAGTGCCATAATTACTAAAGAATAGTTCTCTTTATATTACGTCTGCCACTATAAAAGGACTGGCATTATAATGAGTGGAAAAACAGAGCATAGCTATAGATTCCTTACTGTGACAAGCTGCAGCCTAAGAAAGTAGCAGTTCTTAGAGGCAACAGATCATTTCAAAGATTCATTTTCAACATTATGATATAGCATCCTCTTCTTTTCCCACCAAAAAGAATTGGCACAAACTAGCATAATGTGATCTGACTGTAGATCTATCATTAGGAAGCTATATAGGATGCATGAGAAGGTGAAGTCCTCTGTCAAGATTAACACCAGGATACAAAAGTATAACAGACTGGGCAAAAAGAATAGTACACAAATATTTGCTGCTAGGAAAAGTTAAATTTCTAAGTTTTTCTAACTCAGGAATGTAAGACTTCCAAGATCAGGATTCACTTGAGTAGTACTTTAAGATAGATAGGTTTTCTTTTTTTCACAAAACAAATTATGAACCAGAATTTATTATTTCCATAAGAAATAAACTTACCAGTGATCTTGTACCCATTACATCATGGAGTTTGGGCATATCAACATTTTGACTCATTCGAGAAATCATGCGCATTAAAAGTTGAAGCCGTCTACGATTTGGTGGGGGAAGTAACAAACAACATAACTGCAGTGCATTGATGGCAACTCTCTCTAAATGAGGTTGCAGCAAACCTAGAAGGTAAAGTCACCCCCACCCCAAAAAAGTTCATCAATGATACTAGTTGCTTTCATACTACCAGTATATATAGTTATAAAAAGAGGTTAAGATAATATCTTAGAATTTAATTTCTTTTGACTGTGTAGAAATTTCCATATTCCTCAAAAACATAACAAGATTCTCATTATTTTCCTATTACATATTTCTAATTATTAAAATTCTTCACTTATTAAAAAGAAAGTGACAATAAGCAAAATTGAAGAAAAAGAAAGTAAGTGCTTTAAAAAGGTTGAGTAAATCTTGGTTATGTCATGACAAAGTCCTTTACAGTAATATCTTTTGGAGGAAAAAGAATAAGCAATTTCAGAGAAGAAGAGCAATATAAGCAAAATACAGAGTTAGTAAACACAAAAAATTAATTTTGCATGCACTGGAAGCAACAACCTTACTTTGCGTGCCAGTCAACATAGAAGAAGCTGGAAGTAAAGGATTTTCTGAAAGTTCTATTGTACTTTTGCAAAGTCTTTTATTGATTGTGGTACTAGACTCTCCCAGTTCACTGTCCATAGCTGCTTGCACACTTGTGCTCTCTTTTCCAAGATTTGGTTTCATGATAATTTCAGCCACTGGTGTATTGATATAACTACTCCGTCTTGTACTACTTCTTAAAAGTAAACTCTGAGATCTACAAAGTTGTTTTGACTTGCATTTTCCATTACATAATTCTTCTTGGTCTTGAATAGTCAATGTAGAAGTTCTCTTAAACCCAACACAGAGTGGTTTTTGAACACTTTCCTCTGAATGAAGATTCAATAAAAATTCCTGGTTCAGCTCTGACTCTAAAAATTGTTTATTATTTTGTCCTTCTATGTTCTTAACAGATTGATGGAAGGTACTAGATACCTTTTTATTTGAATTCTCAGGCATATCTATAATTCCCTCCAAAGAAGAGCACCTTGGTTTGATGTTAGAGGCCAGAACATGCATACTACTTAAGCCTATTAAATTATGACAACTTCCTCCCATTATGTCATTGGCACTGGCTCTTCTGTTTCTTAAATTAACTAGCTGCAATTTCTTATCACATCTTTCTTGAAATCCTTGGTCACTTATCTGTAGTTTCTCAGTAGAGTCTGATTCTTCTTTGTTTTTGTCTTTGTGAAGCAGACTAAGAAGAAGACATTCAGTTGATTTGAAGGAATTCAGATTGTTTAAGTGAAGGGTTTTTTTTGAAGTCTCTGGATCATCTTGGATTTTATGTATCCCACTGGGTCTATCTGAAACTGTGACGTAGCCACAAACAACTACCAGGAAATGAAACAAAAATTAAGATGCAACTGTATGGCAGTGAACAAAAATAATAGTACAGTTAAAAAACAAAGCATCACTATGGTACATGTTGTTAGTATAGTACAAATAGCTGCTTAATGTGGAAGGCACTTAAATAGGACACATGCAACATTCAGTTATAAACATGCAAGATTGACTAGAGGTTTCCCTTTTTTTGTGTGATATAAGTAACATCCTAATTAAATGGATCAAGTCAAAATTCATTTAAAAATATCTGTCCTCATTCTAGAAGTACCAGAAACCTCTTAATTACAAGACAACCATAGTATAATAGAAATTTACAGTCATCTGTTGGTATCCTTGTGGAACTCATTCTAGGATTGCCCATGGACACCAAAATGTACTTACATAAGTCTCTTACATAAAATAGTATAATACTTGTATATAATCTGGCATATACTCCCATATATTTTAAATAATCTCTATTTCATATAAGATTCAACACAATATTAATACTATAAAAAGAATTGTTATGCTATATTATTTAAGAAAAATGACAAGGAAAATAAGTCTACTATAAAAAGAATTGTTATGCTATATTATTTAAGAAAAATGACAAGGAAAATAAGTCTGTACATATTCAATACAGCTGCAATCTTTTTTAATTATAAATTTTCTCAATATGTCCAATCCTGGGTTGGTTGACTCCATGGATATGGAAACCAGAGATACAGAGGGGATACCGTACCTATATTTTTATTCTTGATGCCTGACATGGAGCTTCTAATACCTTTGAATTACCCAAGTGATAAAAGTTTTGTTATTCACAAGAAACCTATTTATGCTAATGTAACTTATGATTGGCCATGCTTCAAGTGTCAGAATGTTGAGCCCCACCTACAAGGGAAGGACCAAAAGTCCATGATTTAATCAATCATGCCTGAGTAAATAAAACTTCAATTAAAACTCTGGAATAATGACACTAATGAAACTAATGGGTTGATGAATACATGGATGTGCTGTGAGATAGTCTTCCCAGAGAGGGCACAGCGGCTCTGTGACACTGTTCAACTCCATACCTTGCCATTTGCATCCCTTTCCTTTAGCTGTTTCAGAGTTCTTATCTTTTATAACAAACTGATTATCCTAAGTACTTTCCTGAGTTCTGTGAGTTGTAGAGAATTACTAAACCTGAGAGGGGTTTGAGTGATCTCCTGAACTGATAGCTGGCTGGAGAGAAACAGATAGCCTGGGTACCTCATTTGCTGCTGGCATCTGAAATGAGGACACTCTTATTTAACTGAACTCTTAACCTGTGGGGTTTAGGCTTACTCTGGGTAGCTAAAGTTTTAGAAATACATTGTATTGTATGACACTAAATTGATGTCAGGACACCTGGTGTTGGAACAACATATCTGAATAATTAGAAAACAACAAAACAGCAACCATAGTATTATAGCCTACTACTTTCATATTTACTCATGCTTCTATAGACTTTTCTTTTTTTCTTTTGAGACAGGGTCTTGCTACATTAGCCAGACTGTCCTCAAGCTCATAGGTTTGAACATTCCTCCTACTGAATAGCTAGGAACAGAGGTGTGCCACTACACCTTACTACCTGTATTTTTAGATCTTTTAAATTTTAAGAAACTTGAAAACTTTAGCAAAATCCATACATACCCAAAATGTTCACAAATAATTCATAATATTCAAATGTAAGTAGAGGTTCAGGGAGATCTAGAAAATAATCTGCGATTGTTCTGAATACATCTCGCTCAAATCCAACATAAGTTGGGTTATTTGTATCATTACTTCTTGGCCCTAAAATGTAGAAGGAAAAACAATCATATATAATTTAAGTACAATTTAAAAAATACATATTAAAGTATAATACTTGTATAAGGGAGTTATTTAATTTTTTTTAGTTGTAGATGGACAGCATGCCTTTATTTTATTTCTTTATTTTTATGTGGTGCTGAGGATCGAACCCAGTGCCTCACACATGCTAGGCAAGTGCTCTGCCACTGAGCTGCAGCCCCAGCAGTTTATTTTAATACTATTTTAATACCTGAAAAGTTACAAAAAAAAGAAAAAAATTTAGTATATTTTTAAACCATGAGGGGAGTATTTATGACAACTCATTAATGTTTTCCTCAGAAATAAGACTGGATCACATTTTACAATTAAGAAAACTAAGGCTCAGAGTAACTTGCCTCAGATGAAAAAGCCCTTGATGGTGAAGCTAGAATTAGAACATATAGCATATAAAATGAAAACAAGGCCCAGGACTTTTAGGTCTAATAACATTTAAAGTATGGTTCATAAATACATATATCATCCAATACATTTATTAAAAATACAAGTTTCTGTACACAGATCAGAATCCGCAGAGGTGAATCTAGGAATATACTGATCTAAAAATATTTGCTTCTGGTTCATTAAATTTAGTGGTTTCCAAACACTGACTCAGAAATCTTCATTATAAGTATATTGTGGGGCATAGTTAAAAAAAAAAACAAAGAAAAAATCCTTGATTTATTGAGTCAACCAAATCAGAATCTCTGTAGAGTCTTCCTAGTGACTATGATATGCATTCAGATTTTAAAGTCACTAGACCATCTGTCAAGTTAAAATCTCTCTTCCTAAGTCCAAATAATCTTTTATATCTGTTTCCAAACTTTTGTATAACCAAACAAGTATAAGCACACACAATAAAAAAGATTCACACACACACACACACACACACACACACACAAATAGGTTAAAGACTAACATGGATTTTATGTACAGCAAAATAGATATTTTTTTTTTAAGGAAGATACAAGAAATATTCTGAATATGCTTCATTATTATTAGAATGTTTTCTAGGACAGAAAACATATGTTTACTGGAAATAATAAAGAATTTATAGTTATGAGAACTTAGGTTTGAGCTCTAACTCCTTCACATTACCAGAAAACTCAGAGGGTCTTGATTTTTTTCCTCTGGGAAAAAAATTGAGAATATTGATTATTGATTCTTATATCTGACAGAATTATTCTGGGGTATTAAATAATAAGTAAGTAAAAATTCTTAATTTTGTCTCTAAATACACTGCTATTAAATTGAATTTTAGTAAGTTATATATTAGGTATCAATTTGGTATAACACGCTTTGGGAAATGAAAGAAAAGAAATCCCTAAAAATGGATGTCAGAGGAGGCTTTATCAATGTGCTTATCTGAGTTGTCAACCATGAGCCAAGAATGAGAGAGAAGTGAATTAGGTAAGGAAGCTTGAAATAGAAATTAAATCTGAAGTTTATGAACAGGAAGGATCTTTACCTTAATTTCATAAAGTGTTTCTGTAACTTATTTACTTCATTGCTATTTATTCTGTTATTTTGTCACATTGACACCCAGTGGACAACAAAGGAATAAATACTTATCCTGAACATTAATAAAACCATATTAGAATTTTTAAAAACACTGAATTTATAAGAACTAGAATCTGTACTACATCTATAACTAAAATTACTAAAATAAAGTTAAATTTTTATGATTTAGAAGCATATATCTTTAAAATTTTTCAAAATTTATTTTGAAACCGATTAGGGCTTAATCAAGATCTTAAATTATGAAAATCAATTGTCACTATCACTATGTAAAAAATTGGTCACTGAAATAATAAAATATTATTTCTGAATTAGCGACAAATCTTTTTTTCATAAACATAAAAGTCCTATTATACATCCTTTGGACTAGTAGCATGTAATAAAGCACCTGAATATTGAAGCCACATACAAGGAAAAAAGGAATGAAGTAGGCTTTACAAAACTTCATTTTTGATTGAATCTTTTCTACCTTACATGCTGTTTTACTTCCAAGTGACCATTTGAACCCTCTGGCTTCTCACTGAGGTAATTACTGTAGTCCGGTTTTACCTAAAAATCCTTTAAAATCCTCTAGCTTATGATTTTATGATTTATGTGAACTAAGCAATAAGTGATGGGCTTATAAAATCACTTTCTGCATGGAAAACATTACTTTAGGCTCCATAAGTAATAGATTCTACTAGATTTTCACTTAACCATCAAGAGAAACAACATTATTTTAATTTTATTAGGATTTTTATGAGTTATTTAAAAATTCCTTGATACTTGTTAAATACCATCGATATAAGACATATTTATATGAATAATTTAACTTACAATTTGCTAGGCACTTCATGGCAGATAATACCCAGTGAGGAAGGTCATCTAGACACACACACACAAAAAATTATTTAGGAAGTCACATAATTTTTGTGATAGTATATTTTAGAACTTCACACTTAAGTATTAAAAAGTTATAGATATCTTGAGTTTGACTCTGTCTACAATACATAAAATAATTGGCTGAGGCCAAATTAAGAATTATTTGGGGATATGTTTAGACATAAGCTCTTAATCTTCATTTTTAACTACACCACCATTTTCATCCTTAGTTTGGTTCCATCTGTTGCTATGCTGCTTGAATGCTACTGACTTGGTGAGACCTATGATTGAAATGAACTATATCTGAATGTTAGGGTACCGTACATTGAGGCTTCCTTAAAATCTTTTCAATAGTCACCATTTTTATCCTGTTCATCATTAATTTTTTAAAATATATTTTTTAGTTGTAGATGGACACAGTACCTTTATTTTATTATTTTTATGTGTGCTGAGGATCAAACCTAGTGCATCACATGTCCTAGGCAAGCACTCTACCACTGAACCACAGTCCTAGCTCCTTGTTCATCATTAGCCCCAATGCCTTGCACACTGTATATCTCAAGATAAATGTGGAAAATCAACAGATTTTATTTTTTCCTTTTGAATGCTTAACCTGTCATTTTAAAAATGCATGCATGAATTCACCTTAGCAGTTAAATAATTTCTTATAATAGCATGAATAATATTCACTTAAAAATTTTTCCACTGTTACTACTAAAACATGTATATAACTACTATAACATGTATATAAAATAATAGACCCTCAATAAAAATATTCCACTTTCTAAATTTGGGTCTCTTTCTTTTCCACTATAGCTGTGCTCTTTGTTACTAAGTTAGGAAAGATTCCATTTTTCTTTTATTAATACCAACCTGATTTGTCTTGTAGTACAACTACTCCATGCTTACTGGTATTGGTCATGTTATACATTATATATTGAGGAATTACTTGGCTTGGATTTATCAGTTCTTCTAGGGATGGCACACCTAAAATGGTTTGCAGGCTGAAAAGAAAGAATAAAACTTTTTTTTTCCTCCATAAAATAAGAGAAATAGAATATGAGTATGACTGAAAAGAATAAAGTCATCAGAATATTTTTTTTCCTTAACCAAACTCCTGAAGCTTATATGTAACATCTACTTTTAAATATATTTATCTTAATAACATTCAGAGGATTCCAATGTAGAACATAAACTATAGGCATGACTTTAATTCAAAGAAAAAGCAAATTATACTGGAAGTATTTTATTTCTAAGGTAAAGCATTTATTAGGAAACATATACAAAAGTTAAATTCTAAGTTTTAAGAGTTAATCTGTTCTCATTCATTTATATATTTTTAGAAAATGTCAAATGAATCATCAAAATGTTTCAGAAACTTGATTGTAGCTTAGTTTTATCTTACTAGATCAGAATAATATATCTCCAAACTTCTTCAATATCTTCCTGGCTTATTTCTCTCTTATCAGTTAAGTTTTCTTGATTTTCAATGATTATTTCATGATTCCTCTTCTCTGCATTTTCCTGAAAAAAAGAAGTACTATTGTTTAATTTGTTATGCTCAAAGTAAGGAAATATTGAACAGGTACCACTCTTAATACTTAGTAGTTTTAGGCTATTATGGAGCTGCAATGTAAGTATAAGGCTATTATGGAGCTACAATGTAAGTGTTGCTTAAAGAAATAATATACCATATGGTAAAAAGAGTTTTTGTTTTTGTAGTTGCCACTAACATAAAAAAAAATCAACTATTTCTAAATATTGCTCACATTACTAGGAGCAAGAGAGATTAGTTGAGGAGTTGTGTGGTGACATACTGGTGCTATAGTTTTGATCTTAAATGTGCCCCAAAGGTCCATGCATTGAAGACTTGGTCCCTAACCTATGGCACTACTACTGAGATGTGGTGGAAACTTTAGGAGCTGGGGCCTAATGAAAGGAGGTTAAGTCATTGTGGGGTGCCTCTGAAGAGGATATTGGGACCCTGTCCTTTCCTTGCTCTTTTAATTCTCAGCTGCTATGAGGAGAGCAGTTTCCTCTGCCACACATCTCCCACGATGACGTATTGTCTTTCAACATACTCCAAAGCAAGAGAGCCAACTGACCATGGACTAAAACCCCTGAAACTGAGCCTACATAAATCTTTCATCCATTTAAGTTGATTCTCTCAGATATTCTGTCACAGTGATGGAAGGCTAATTAGCATACCAGGGAAGAAAGAAAACATTATTAAATTATATAAATATCATTTTCAATGTCTGTCATTTTTATCATTATTTTGTGTATGAAATAAATTCACATATATAGTTTTAGAATATAACATTGATAAATTTCTGTATTGGCTTCAATATTAAAGCACATCTACTTTTAATACTCTTATTATTAAGCACACAGTATTTACATTAAAAATAGTGATTAATAAATGGCATTTTACCTGAGAGAAATGTAATCCATGCTTCTTAGGAGTTCTACGAGATAAATTTCTTAATTTAAAAACACTATCTTTATCTTTCGAAAAGTTTTCTATGCTGTTTTTCCTCAATTCTGGATGTCTTCGTGGAAGAGTTTTAAGTGGTGAAGTTGCAGGAAATCTGGTTTAAAAATAATATGCAATTAAACAATATGAGAAACTAATTTTTATATCCTAATTTAAAACTCACACAAAGACCCTGATTTGCTTATATCACCAAGGAATGAAGATTCTACATGAATTAATTTTCCCTTTATACTTTTAAAAATATTTTAATAGATTCTTGCTTTCTTTAGTATATGGTGCATATTTTAATTTTATTTACAGACAATTCAGGGTTACTATTATAATCACTTTTGTTGCATAAGTATTTTTTACACACAAAATAGTTCTATAATGCAAAAATTTTCTAAACTCCTTTGATAAGTTATTTAGTTTGTATATATTTTATGACTTTTGCCTGTTTATTTCCATATTTAGTTTCTTGCTCCTTTTGGTTATAATGTTGTTTTCCCTCCTTTCATTTTAATATAAAATATTTCCAAGATATGAAAAAGTCCAGAACATAATATAAGTCAACATTCACGTGTTAACTATCAAGTGATACAATCATTGACATTTTGATTAAGTTTCTCTATCTTTCTTTTTAAAGTAAAAGAAAAATCTTTGCATACTCCATTTTTTCTCCTGCATAAAGGAAATCATAAATCTATAGTTAGTATCCATGCTTTTATATTTTCAAGATATGTCTGAACAATATGTGGTCTCTGGTCTGCTATTTTTTTCAACTCATGGTTTCTCTTATTATACATCAAATTTATACATATCTTTTTAGAGACATTAGAAGTTCGTTCTTACTCTACTGTCATACAAATACTTTCTTTTTTTTGCAGGGGGTAGGGGGTGGCAATACTGGAGATTGAACCCAGAGGTGCTTTACCACTGAGCTACATCCCCAGCCTTTTTCATTTTTTTTTTTTTTTGAAACAGGGTCTCACAAAGTTGTTTAGGGCTTCACCAAGTTGCTGAGGCTGGCTTTGAATTAGTGATCCTCTTGCCTTAGCCTCTTGAGTCACTGGGATTAAAGGTATGCACCACCATGCCCAGCTTTACAAAATCCGGCTCTACAAATACTTTTTAATTCTCTAATAACAGCTTAATTTTTCATGTTTAGATGTCTAAGTCATGTATAACTTATACTGAGTTCCCATCTATGTGTGGGTTTCTTTTTTGCAGCATTTAAGGGAATTTAAGCCCAGATATCAGGTAAGGCAATTCTCTCCTCTTTATTCTTCAAAACTGCCTTTGGCCTTTATCAAATGAATTTCAGAATTTACTTGTCAAATTCTACAAAAAGTTATATTGAGATTTTGGATGAAAATGTACTAAATTCATACATAAATGTGGAAGAACTGACATACATATCATACTGTCTATTTTATAAACAGGATATTTTTGTCCATTAATTTCCATTAATAACAACTTTATCCAATAAGGTCTTAAACATTTTTAGTATCCTTTATTGTGAGGTATTTTAGATTTTTGTTACTATTTAAAAAACTAGAGGCAGAGAGTCTAGCTGAGTAGTTATGCAGAAATGCAGGAAAGAAAGAATAACCTAACAAAAAGAGGATTCATATTGGAGAGAAAAGTCTACAGATCAGAGAACTATTTAGGTAGCACAGTAGACAGTGTAATAATTAAATTACATTTAAAGAGGAGTATGGAAAGAAGACAACTAAAGGGAGGGAGGCTATTCATTTAGATAGAGAACACAAGAAGACAAAAGGGGTGATAGTGATTTTCTACATACTCTATTTGAAATGCCTATGTAGGTGAAGAAATGGGTCTAAAGCTCAGGAAATTTGGGTTGGAGAAAAAGCAGTTGAAGGCATAACATGAGACTGTCCAGGGAGCAAGGTAAAGTGAAGACAAAGCCCAGAACTTTCAGACAAGTAAGTTAAAGGATGAATAGGTGCAAAGCAGGGTGCAAAGCAGGCCACAAAGATGACTTAGAAATAATTAAGAGGGAAGATTTGTAAAGTGTTATTCATATACTTGTAATTTACATGTATGAAACAAATTCATTTTGGTACATAGGTAGTATGATTTTCCACTCTGAAATTCATGTTGAAATTTTATTCACAAAATAATGGGGTAGAGAGGGAGTGTGACATTTAAGAGGTGATGGGGCATTAAGAAGGATTAACATTTCTTTGGAAGGAGTTCTGGCTCTGGCAGGACTCAATTAGTTACTACCAGAATGTAGGTATTTTTCATATTTTGCCTCTTCTGCTTGCCCTTCTGCTTTTTTTTTGCCATGCTATGATATTGCATGAGACCCTTACCAGATGTGGCTGCCCAATAATGGATTACCCAGCTTCTAAAACCATAAGCCAAGATAAACTTTCCTCATAAATTATCCACTCTCGGGTATTCTTTAATAGTAATAGAAAATGAATTAACACAAAAGGAAAGAATCCATTTCTGAGACATTTAATTTGGAAAATACTAATGTAGTAAAAAAAAAAAAAGCCTTCATAGAAGAGATAAAGGAGTTGAGAAGAATGTAGGAGTTGAGAAGAATGTTTTAGTTTAATACTCTCATAAATGTGTATAGTGCTTCAAGTGGAAGAACAATGCAGACAGAACAAGATTTGGTGAAGCATGGTCTCAGCATTCTCATTTGTAAAAATGGTCTTATATATACCTGTAAATCATAAAGCAGAGTTTCTGATACATGAAGACTGCTTGATACGTATTCTCTTAAATGGTGTTGTCTTCTGTTGTCATATAAAGTGTACTATTGTGACATGTATTTTTAGATTGAATTATCTTATTTAAAGGTAAGAACCTGTGAGTTTGCCTTAACTACAGAATGCATGAAAATAAGTCAGTAATCATGTCCTTGAAATGTTATGACTTTCATAATGTGCCATGTTTCCCTTTCCAATTTTATCATATATGCTAAACATTTAACAAGTTTGAGTTTTGTAGCCATTATCTTAACCTTACAATTTCCAAATAATTTTTTATTAGTTGTTCAAAACATTACAAAGCTCTTGACATATCATATTTCATACATTTGATTCAAGTGGGTTATGAACTCCCATTTCCAAATAATTTTAATTGAATTAAAAACACTTTTCTAAAGAAAACCTTACTTAACCGGAAAAACTGTTATAGTAAAAGCATAATAAAAGTGGAGATAAAACTTTATAGTAATTTTACTTGGTAGTTACATAAACGTTCAGTACCTGAATAGCTGATTGTTGTCATCAAGGTTTTCTGATCCCCATCTACCTTTGATATCTTCAATTACATGATTCTTCAGAAATTTTCTCAACAGTTGAATAGTTTGTTGCCTTGTAACTTCAGGACCAAAATTACTATTATTTCTTAATAGGTCACAAAGCCAATCCACTGCTTCTCCTGCTGTGAAACAATTGCCATATTTTTTAAAGTGTTGCCTATGTTTTCTTAGAGGCATTCCTGCTCGAAAAGATGTAGTGACTTCATTCCACTGTAAAAATTAAAAAAGATTTAAATATCTTACTGATTTGAAATATTTAGGTAAAGAAATTTCTTTAAGTTTCATCTGTTTATACTGTAAAATTCTTTGAAAAAATCATATGTGCTACATAAAACTTTATATCTTGCTGATTTTTTTTTTTTACTAATTCTAGTGCCCTAGTAATATTTTCATATAGTAGATTTTTACTAAAAATATTAATTGGCTGGTCAGTTTATTTAGGAAACTTAGGAAAAAGGAAGAACTCTCTAAGTCCTTGCTAGGGAAAGCATTTGCTCCTTTTGTTCCCACTTTAACTAAGACTAATATACTGGTAGCATCTGTGTCAGGAAATGTAATTTATATTCATTATTTCACTTGAATTCTCACAACTGTTTGAATAGGTACTGTTATTTCATTTTTCACATACGACACACAGAGATTAATAGTATGTCCAAGGTCACACAGCTAAGTGATGAAGCAGGCATTCAAACCTAGGTGTGAATGACTCTAGAATCTGTACTCTCAATTATTGCATTGGCCAAATAAAACTTTTGCCATGCAGTAGTTATACTGGCCTTTACTACTAGGTATTTGCTGTAGTATCTCTTATTTGAAGGTTCTTATGATGAACATAGAACAGATGAGGTAAATTAAGTAAAATGTGAATTCACTACATATCTAAGGACTCGGTGACATCTACATTAAAAAGAAAATACTGGTATTTTCTAAATTGTCCTCTCATTAGCCAAATTTTTATATTTGTGAAAGCTCTAACACTGGAGCATGAGTGTGTTGGTGGTATAGAATGAACACATCATTTTTTAATTGAAAAAAAATCCTGTATTAGAAGTCAAGAAATATAATCTGTAACCCTATGTAGGTGACTATTAGCTGTGTTATAATTGATCTCCTCTATGTAGCCCAGGCATCACAATGGAGAAGGCCTGAAAACACATTAACTGTTTTCTTTACCACCTCCCCATTTCATATATATATCTGTTCAAGGAACTTATAATATTGAGCAGCCCACTATGTACTGGCTTGGTATACAGCAGTAAAAATGACAGAACTCTTTCTGTACTTAAATAGATTACAAAATGGCTGTTCTAAAATACCAACCTAGATGCCCTTCAATAGATGAATGGATAAAAAAAAATGTGGCATATATACACAATGGAATATTACTCAGCAATAAAAGAGAATAAATTCAAGGCATTTGCAAGTAAATAGAAGGAGTTAGAGAAGATAATGCTAAGTGAAGTTAGCCAATCCCCGAAACCCAGATGCTGAATGTTTTCTTTGATATAAGGAGGCTGATTCATAGTGGGGTAGGGAGGGGGAGCAAGGGAGAAATAGAGGAACTCTAGACAGGGCAGAGGGGTGGGAAGGGAAGGTAGGGAGTATGGGGTTAGAAATGATGGTAGAATATGATGGACACTATTATCCAAAGTACAAGTATAAAGACACAAATTGTTGTGAATATACTTTGTATACAACCAGAGATATGAAAAATTGTGCTTTGTATGTGTAATATGAATTGTAATGCATTCTGCTATCATATATAAATTATAAATAAATAAAATACAGTATGGTGTAGTTGTTTATGGGTGATCTCTAATCAGACTACTAAGGTACATTTTCCAACCATAGTTCTACTGTTTATTGCATATGAATTTTTTTGGGGGGGAGGATACCAGGGATTGAACCCAGGGGCACTTGACCACTGAGCCACATCCACAACCTATTTTGTATTTTGTTTAGAGACAAGGTCTCTCACTGAGTTTCTTAGGAACTTGCTGTTGCTGATGCTGGCTTTGAACTTGAGATCCTCCTGCCTCAGCCTCCCAAGCTGCTGGGATTACAGGCTTGGGCCACAGTGCTCAGCTGTGTATGAATTTTGGGGTCTTACTTTTATTCTCTGTTCTTATCTTCTTATTCATAAGGTGGGGAAACTAGCACCTACCTAATGGGCTTGTACTAGTGAAGTGTTGAGTAAATGTTTTCATTATTTCATTGTGGCGTCTTACACCACATATAATTCATTAAATTATAATTCATATAATTTACTAAATTTTAAATATGTGATTACTATCTGATTAAGGTTCTTTCCAGTCCCAGATTCTATTCTTTATATTGATTGATACAACTAACTATGTATTGAGCAGCAGAATTCATGTCAAGCTCACCATATCTGGAAAATCTGCCTTCTTCTAATTCTTCCATTTACTGTTTATGTGACTTTTGGGATAGTATTTAATTTCTGTAAACCTCATTTTCCACATTGTTAAGTATGCCTAAGAATACAGGCCCATACCTGAGGGGCATTCCTGAGAGAATAATTTGCTTGGTATTGTACACATCACAACACACTTTCATATACAGGCCCTCTCAAGAAATCCCTTAAGGTGGGCATGTGTTTCATGCCTATTTTACCATGAGGCTGGTAAAATGAGGCTCAGATGTAAAGTGAACCTCCTAATGCCACAGAACCAGGCAGCATTCACTGTGTCCACACAGATCCAGTGACCATCCACAGTGGTTGCTGATGGATACTTAAAACTACTCCGGCTTAAGTAGGAGGCTCTCTCTCTCTCCTAGTGCTGTTAGGCCAATACTTCCTGCCTCAAATTCCACAGGCCCAAGGAAGGACTCACTTTGGGGCTTGCGCCCAATCTGACCCTACCAAGCTCTGGAGCTCACTCTCCGCTTTTAATTCTGGGGTTTCGTAAATCGCGGTGGGAAGCGGCTAAAATCGGTGTATTCCATCACGTTCCCAGTGTCCCGGCACCGCCAGGCCCGGCCTCGTTCAACCAAGTGGCCTTCTCCGGGCGCTTCGCCAAGGCCCTCAGACCCCAGGCAGCCGGGGGCAGAGGTCCAGACCCGCAAAAGAGGGGAAAGTCGAGCCTCGCCATTTTCCCTCACCCTGCTTCGACCGAACACGGATGCCCTAGGCCGCCTCCCTCTGCCCAGGTAAAACCACCAACGGTCTGTAGCGAAGCGGTGGCCGCCGCCGGCCGGCGGACCAGACTCGCCATTCCGCGCCGTCTTACCAGCTTGGTGGCCCGATAAGGCCCGGGAGGCACACCCCGACCCTCCATAGGTCAACGCTGGCCGACGTCCATGGAAGCGGAAAGCGACGCTTGGTCTGTGCTGTCCAGGCAGCGGCTGTCCGGATACAACTGTCGGCCCCGCGGTTGATTTGAATACCTGGGAGGGCTGCGCTGATTGGCCGCGCCTCCGAGTCACGTGATTCCGCGCTTTCCGAGCCGTAGTGGGCGTGGGGAGACCCATTGGAGCTACCGAGCACAGGTGGTGGGAACTGTGGGCTGGGCTGGTGTTGAGCCTGTTTAGGGGAACTGCTGAGGTACCCGCTCCGGGCCTCCACCCGCTTTCCAGGCGCAGCTTCTCCCTCTTGCGGTGGATAGCGAGGTGCAATTATGTTTCCATGCTCTTCAGGGGTGAGGCAGTTTAGTCCCAGAGAGAATTGTTTGGGCCAGCCTCTGGCTTAAGGGAATTTGAATTTTGAAAAAGAAAGAAAACAAAACAAACAACAGTAACAACAACAAAACCTCGACTCTTTTTGTCTGGGTGTATAGGATCTTCAGCAGTGTCAGCACCAAAGCCCAGCGTCTCCAGGTGTAGCTTTCTCCTGACATTGCCTCTGAGAGGCTTTATGGGTGTGTGTTGCAGTGTCCTCGCCCTTGCTCGTCCTAGCAGAGGCCACGATTGGGCGTTCAGCTGTCTCTTCCTCTTGAAAGGTTAGTGAAATGGAGCACGAGCAGATTTCCACCAAGTACATACATTTTGAGTTTGAGGAAAAGTGTAAACTATACCAAATTGCTTTCCTTAGGAAAATCTACTCCATACCTTAATAAGAATCCTGTTTATGTTTAAAGACACTTCAAACATCACTGGAACTTAAAAAAAAAAAAAAGTCAATCTACAAAAAAAAAAAAAATTAAAAAAATCATTTGTCAAATGAAAAAACAACAACAACAAAAAACAACACCGAAGGGAAGTTCCTAATGTTATGTTATATAATATACTTGCCCCAAGACGGAGGTCTACTTGGCATAACTCAGACTTAATGCATTTAATAAATGATTTGTCACTAGTCTGAAATTACATGATGCAAGGAATCCCTCAGTAAACCTGGAAAAGATGTTGCTTGATGATTTGAAGTCGTAGAAGGATGATTTAGAAATTAAATAGCAATTTGAGAGTTCAGAATTTAGTAAAAAGAACAGGTAAGGGAATATGTTGTTGTGGTGGTGGTGGTGAGGAATGTAACATGGCAGGATGGGTGTAAGGTACATTCATAGGGATGGAGGAGTCGTTATAGCTGAGCCGCTATAATGGCCATGAATTGCCTAGCTATGGACTTATATAGGAAGAAATATAAGCCTTTGTTAATTTGTTCTTATAATTGAACTTAATACTAATTAATACAATAGATTTTCCAAAAGAAAATGAAGTGAATGTATCAACTCCTACTTATGATGAGGCAAAACATTTTTCCACCTAGACAGAAATTGTTCTAGTGGGCTTTCTCTCTCATCCCCATGGAATTTCATTAATTCTCACTAGAGTATACATCCCATGGCACACTGTACCCAGTTTGTTCACTGCTGTAACTTCAGCCCCTAAACAGTGTATAGTAGGAATTTAATAAATATTTGGTAAATGAATGATTTTTTTCTTATCACTAAAAGGAAAGGTTATGGGTAATACAATTAAATGATCTTTCCTTCCTAGGAAACATTTTTTAATATCTTCCTGCATGTTTGTAAGGTTTATTTATCTTTGAGATTTAACCATTCTACCATGCTATATCTGGTTTTGAGTCTTATTTTATGAATTTTGTTTATTATTGGTCTGTTCTGAGAAAATTTCCTCATTTTTCTTCTGAGTTGCTCCATTCTGTTTTCCCCCTTGTTTCAGAAACTATTATTGGTTATTTGATCTCTTATATCTATCTTATTTTTTTGATGGCCTTCCTTCTATAATTTTCATTTTATTATTTTTTTCCTTCAGTTCTGAGAGAAGTCTTCCAGCTGAGCTTCTAATTCACTGATTCAGTTTCCTTTTGCACACAATCTCTTATTCATTCCCCCAAAAGCTTTTTTATTCTGTGATTATTATTTATTTCTGTGTAACCTACTCTTGATTTTGACTTGAGAATCTGAATTGTGAATTAGAGTTTAATGACTTTTTTCTTATGTTTTATAGTAACTCTGTAAAATGTTCAGACATAACCCTCTACTTTGAACTATTGTTTCTTTCATTGTATGCATTGTTTTTTAAAAGTTATATATTCTTATAAGATTTTTTTAAAAAATTAGCATTAGTAATGAAATTAAGTCCAGTAAAGATCAGGTAAATTCATGTAAATATTTCCAAAATAACTATTTTTAACTTTTCAACTGTTCATTCCCCAGATCTTGCATCTTCAAGTATTAAGGCTGTATTGCTGTAGTGGTTAGGGTTAGATGTTTAGTTGACATGTATTCTTTTGCCTGGCAATCAGTTTTCATTTCCTTTGGGAAAAGTATACTTCCTCATTGAGGGAAATATATTTCCCACTCTATATTCTGAATGGACTTTTCTGTCTTCCTTACTATTGGGGGTTACCTAGGAATGAGCACTTCATTCAACTGAGTCATGGTATTTTGCTCCCCTGATTCAATGATATCATAATGTGACCCAAGCCACGTCAACGAGACCCCTCTGAGATTATTTTCAAACTGGATCAGGAGGAAACAACCTCTTCTTTCTGGTGACTAAGCTGAGAAGATACGAGCCAGGAGCCAATGTGATTTTAGTTATAACCAAAAGAAACTCTAGTCAGGTAAAATGTGCTGATATCCAAAGAGAAACAGAGACGAGAGATGGAGGGTGCCATTTTTAAACTTTCTGAGGATTGTGTGAATTCCTAAAATTGGATTGTGTAAGCCAATAACTTTTTTTTTAATCAAGTCAGTTTGTGTAGATTTTTTGACATTTACCATACAGAGAAGATCTCCAGTAAAAGAAGAGTTTTCAAGAATTCAAATGAAAATAATATTTCTTGGGGGGGATTACATTTAACCACATGGTAAAATTTTTATATCATTCCAATATATTACAGAGATCTGTAACAGAGAATAACAGAGAAGGTATAACTAGACTGGAGAGACTTTTCAGGATTACTGTCAATAAAGTACAGCCCTTCCTGAGAAACTTGTCAAACTGGGTCAGGAGGAAACAGTTACTCTCTTTTGGGGACTTAGGACTCTTCTTGGGAGTTTTAAAAATCTCTCTCTGAAATTAAATAATCTATGTCCCATTATCTACTAGACATTTGTACTTTAACTTCTACTAGGACATCTCATAATTAATAAATCCAAAGCAGAAATCTTGATTCCTATCTGAGGTCTCTGGTATCCCACCTAGTACAAAGTTCTTCACTTCTTCAAAGATTCAGGTAAAACTCATATTCTCAAATATGCTGTCAGAGCCTCCTGAGAGAAACTAGGAGGAGGAGTCAGGTTTCCATAGTTCATATTTTTTTCTGTGTTGTATTTGTAGGTTATAGAATAATTAATAGGAAAAATAAATATTTGGGATGGTAATGATTACAAGGAATTCAATAGTGTGATTTTTTTTTCTATCCAAGATTTTGTAATATAGCTCAAGTGATTCTGCTCCCTGGTTTTATGCTTTTGTGTTATCCCATCATAGAACAAGAAGGGTTAATCTATGTATCCCATGGAATATTACAGAAATTAGTGTGAATCTTGACATTGGAACATAAGAGAAATACCTGCTCATGCCTTGCTAAATCTTGCTCTGGGGAAAGACTGCTGTCATATCATGAAGCTATTTATGCAGGCAGCCTTTTGGAGTCTTCCCTGTGGTGAGCATCTGAAATCCCTTATCAATAGACAGCACTGACTGAGTTGGGTACCTCAGAAATGGTTATATCAGCCCTAGTCAAGATTTTAAATGATGAGCTCTGGACAACATTTTGACTTTAGTCTTGTAAAAATCCTTGAGCCAAAACTACTAGTTAAGCCATATTTGGATGACCCATCTGCAGAACTATCTAAGCTAATAAATTTTACGTGTTTTAAGCTGTTAAATTTTAGAATTACTATATATGAATGCATAACTCATGTAAAGTGTCTCATGTTCTTAAGAAATAAACTAAATTAATAGTAGTAGAGTTTGATGGAGAAAATTAGGGAAAGAGCAGAAAGGAATGAGGATTTCTGCTTTGGATTTGTTAATTATAAGATTCCTAGTAAAAGTTTAAGTGCAGGTGTCACATGTAGTTGGACATAAGATTCTTGAAATTTGGAGAAGCTTCTGTATATAACTTGTATTTAAAATTATAGGATAGATAAGAGGGTTGAGTTCATTGCTGCATCGCTCTTGAGGTTACAAAAGATGTCATTGAGATAGGAGGAAAGAGAAGAAAGTGTTTTCAGAAAAAGCTATCCACCTTCTCCAAGGATCTGAGAGGTTGAGCAGGAGGGTATAGCAGAGAAGTGTCAGTGGGAGCTTGCAACAACAGAGCTCAACAGCACCTTGATGACAGCAGTCTTATTGTAGTGGGAAAAACAGTAAAGCTCAATGAGAGTGACTTGACAAGATAATAGGAATCAGGAAATGAAGGTAAATACCATTATCATGTTCAAGAAGTTTTGCATTGAAGGGGAATTGAGAAATAGGAAAGTAGCCGAAAGAGGGTGTGAGGGCACAAGGGTTGATTTTTGTTTGTTTGATTTGTATTTTTAAAAAGTAAGATTCAGAATATCAGACTATATAAACTGATGGGAGTAATTAAGTGCAAGAGAATAATTAATTCTGAAGGAGAAAGGAAATGATTGTGGGAGCAAAATTCAGGAGAAACTGAGAAGTGGATAGAAGTGTAGAGGCTGGCCTTTGATGGGAACAGGAAGTACTTCTTCCTTCCTACTGAGAAAGCATTTATAGGCCTTTCCTGTAGTGATACAGGGAGTCTGGGAGTGGAAAATGTATCAGAAAAACTGTCTTGCCACCTCACTTCTTACTCTATGTTACATAATTTATTGAAGAATTTACTGTCTGATACAGAATTTTGATTGATTGTTCATTCAACGAGCATATATTAAACTTGAACAATTTGGAAGTTACATTGGAAAAATAATGGAGTATTTTCCTCTAGGAGGTGAAAACCTACTTTGGAAATGATCTTGCAAACAAGCAATTAAAATGCAATAATTTAACAGTGATAGTAGAAGAACCCACATCTGTTCTGGGGAGATGGGAAAAGATTTATAGCGTAGGTATAATATAGATTAAGGAGAGGCAGAAACTTGCAATTGAGCAGGTCATGGTTAGACATAACAAAAATTGCAATGTAGTGATAATAGATGATTATAATAAACCTCATTCACATATGGGAGAGTAGGGAAAAACTGTGGCAGTGAGTATTTTTCTAGCTTTCTCCTTGTGGTTTGTGTGAGTGCTTCTACAAAATTGTGTATTATATCTTCATAGTCTATCCTTGGAATTCTCTGTATTAGCACATCAGTGTATTTACTTTGGTTTGACTGATCCTCAACCATACCAGATTTACGAGTCTGATCAGAGTTTGGGAATTCAAAATCTCCTTTAAAAAGAATGCTAATATCTAAAAGCTCTTCAAATGAAAACACTGCCTTTCTGTGAAATAAGACAATCTAAGCATTATATCATCTAGACATATACAATAGTGGTTCCACAAAATTAAAATATAGTTAAAACTCCTATCACCTAATGATGTAGCCTTCAGGTTGTTGTAACTCAGTACATTATTCACATATTTGTAGAAATGCTGGTGTAAACAAATATACTGTGTTGCCTGTCATATAAAAGTATAGCACACACAATTATATATAGTCCAAATTACTTGGCAATGATAATAAATATAACTGCTTTGCATGTTTACTATACTATAATTTTTATCCTTATTTAGAGTATATTCTTTCTACTTATACAAAAGAAACTTTACTGTAAAATAGCATGCTGTGTTTTAGCAGTCTCGTACATCTCCTGTTTACTACATCTCTTGGTTTTATCAATAGGTCACATGGAATGATTGACTTATACCACTGTTTGTCTTACTAGGCTCTATAAGGTAGTCTGTGATACATACTGATGAAATTTTTTCAGAATGTATCCCCATTATTAAACATCACATAACTGTATTTAAAATTTAAAGTAAAATTCAATCATATGCAGGGTATACTGGTTTAATCATAATTTTACTGTTGGTACAATATTATTGTTGAAAATCTTTCTAAAATAAATCACTTCCCTTGATATCTTGTAAATGATTAAAAATTCTTACTAAAATTATGTGGAAAATGCTTATTAATTAATTACCTTTTCATTTTTTGAATGGGTGCTACTGTATACATGAGTATTGTGTTTATGTTCCTTCCTTTTAATTTCTTCTCTCTGAATTAATTTTAATTTTTGTATGTTGGTGTTTAGTACATAATAGTAAAATATTGCATTTTTATAAATTATATTGCACAGTTAATATAAGACTTTAGTTTTTTCCTTATAGTTGTTCACAGAAAGTACTTTCTTCTTCCATCTTTTTTCTTTCTGTCTGCTCTTACTTCCAAAATTTTTTTTCCTTATCTTTTGTCTCTTTTGGCAGAGAGGAAAAAATAAGGGAGGAGGCTGAGGGAATTCTAATCCTCATATCATATGTCATTTTATAGGCTTCTATTTTTCTTTGAACTCAATGCCAATTTTTTATTCTCTTTTAAGTTTTCTTAGTTAGAGCTTATCAGCAGGGAGTGAATTTCGTTAATGAATTTCAGTCAGTATACATGAAAAATGCCTCTGTAATATATAGCCATTGAATGTCTGGGACTGCTCCTGTTTAAAGTGATTTTTATGTTTTCAATAAAGATGATTTATTAAAATCATTTTTCTCTAGTTGTACAGTTATATAGGTCTCAGACATAGCTATGTATATGTTTATGTATATCTATTAATTCACACATCAATAAAAAATTCCTTGGACTGACTTCTCTGTACCTATAGTGAGTACAGGGGAAATCTAATAAACTAAGTCACAATATTGACCTTGCCAGAGGGGCTTTATAGAGGAGTGGCAGTTTGTGACATTTTCATTGAGAAAAGAATGCCATGAAGCCTGGAAATGACCCTGTCTGCTAGGTAATCATAGAACAAGAAACATTCTCTCCATGAGTTTATTGATCGATTATACAGCATCGATTTCTTTTGTCCACCTTCCTTATAATAACCAGATTTTTGTTAGGTCTTCCAGCTCTTTTACACATTACTTATGAGTTCTAGGACACATTCTATTGCCAGCTATGAAGGAGTTGTGGATTGCTTGAAGCTGATATGAACATTGAGCCCCCTGGGATGCAGTTGGTTGAGTTAAGTCAGTGAGTACAGTGGCCCTACCATATTTACTAGAAGTTTTTCTGACTTCTATGGAAAAGTTTTGGAGTTAGATGGGCACAAATCTGAGAATGGTTAGCAACTGCAAAGATATCTGTCAGATATCATAGTATAAAATAAAAGCTCTAAATGCAATTTTTATGAACTTGGAATGTGAAAATAAAGAAGACATGCTAGAATTATGATAATAACTGATTAAAATGTCATATTGAATTTTCAAGTATAACAAAAGTTATTGGTGGCATATTCACAGAACTTTACCTCTAAGGTTCAGGTATACACACATGAAACAATAGCCCTTATTTTAATTCTTCCCTATTATTCAGACTATTAAATTAAGGGATGATTAGTTTTTTGGATTATTTGTATTTGGGGGACTAAGCTCGGCATCCAACAAAATTTTAAAGGTTGTTTCTAGGAAAGCATAAATCCCAGTTCTAGGATTTATAAGTGAACTTTAAAAACACAACCCTTTAATAAATTTAGAATTTATTTTTATCTATATGGGGTTTGAGAACTTTAGTGATTTGAAAATGGTTTGTTTCCAACCAAACTCACTCAGGGTTGCTTCCTAATAAAATGGGGGAGGGCGGGGCCTCTAAGAGGTGATTGGATGGTTCACTCAAGGGAGTTCTTGCTCCGGTGGGACTGAACTGGTTACCACAAGAACGTTTTGCAGATTATGAACTCCCGTTTTTACCCCGTATACATATTGCAGATTCACATCGGTTACACATCCACTTTTTTACATACTGCCATACTAGTGTCTGTTGTATTCTGCTGCCCTTCCTATCCTCTACTATCCCCCTTCATAATCTGCTTGAATCAAATGTATGAAATATGATATGTCAAGAGCTTTGTAATGTTTTGAACAACTAATAATAATAATAATAATAAAGAACATTTTGCTACAAAGTCAATCTGCCCTCCAAGTCTTGTCTTCTTTGCACTTGGCCACTTGCCTTCCACTCTGCCATGAGACAAAGCAGCATGAGACCTCAACAAAGGCAGCCACCTAATTTTGGACTTCCCAACCTCCAGAATCATGAATAAAAATAAACTGCTTTTCTTCCTAAATTACCCATTCTCAGATATTCTGTTATAGCACCAGAAATGGATTAAGACTATAGTATATTAGAAAGAACACTGCTCTAGGAAGAAGTTGAGGAAAATTGATTCTAACTTTAGCTCTGCCGTTAATTAGCTATGAGACCTTGGCAATTCACTTCACTGTTTTTCATTTTCTCATCTGTAAAATGAAGAAGTTGAAATAGATGTATAAAATTCTAATAGTTCTGATAATTGGTAACAAACTAATCAAATACTAGAACAATCTATTAACAGTGATTTTAATATTGTTTCAAAAATATATTCTATACAACATTTTTCTAGGATTGAATTTGTTCTTCTAAATCATTAAACATTATTCATAAAAGTAAGTTTACCATTGGGATTTAATTTCATACATTAGTTAAGATCATTCTGATAAAGGTTGATAATGATCCTAAAATATAATGAAATAAGATAACATCAAAAATGCATTTAAATTATTCATTTGTATAATTTGCTATACAAAATTTAGTTATTTATTTTCAAGATGCATTAGCTTTGGAGGAATTTGGATATTGTGTGTGTGTGTGTGTTATCATTGTTCATTATTCAGCCCATTTGATGCCAGGGGTATAAGTCATACAGTTGTCGGCTGCAAGGAGCTTATGATCTGTTGGGTGAAATGATCAGTAAAGTCAGTTAATATATGAAAACATGCATTCACTAATCACCAGGGGATTTCTAACAAATTCTAATGAAGTAATGTTGTACTTTGGGTGCAGGATGTCCTCAAAAGGCGCATATGCTAAAGATTTGGTCCTCTGTTTGGTGTTATTGGAATGTGGTAGAAACCTTTGAAAGGTGGGGCCTACTAGGAGGTTTATGGTGGGGGCATGCCCTCAAAAAGGATTGTGGCATGAGGGTTTCTTTTCTTTTTTCTTTTGTTTCCTGTCTACCATGAAATGAATAGCTTTGCTCCACCATTTACTCCCTGCCATGATGGCTTGCTGCCTTGCCACTGACTCCAAAGTGAGAGGGCCACTTGTTCATGGAATGAAACTGCCAAAACTGTGAGCCAAAATAAAACTTTTTTATTTATAAAATAATTATATCAGTTATTTTTTATAGGAACAGAGTTGACTGATGCAAATAATATATTTCAGTTTTTACTCATTAGATGATTGATAATGACAGTTGTAAGGAAGACTATGGCAATAGGGACATTGTTTTGTAATGATTATATATCCTGTCTTCCTTTTGTTCCCTTATCCTGCTTTTTTTCTTTGGATCTTGTAAGCATCAACATACTATATGTTTATTTGGATGTAATCTCTTTTTACCCACTGCAATGTAAGATCCATGACAAAAAGTATTTATAGTAGAAATTCTGCAAGTACACACACTAATCTGGAGGAGGTGAAGGAATCTATAAATGTTTACTTTAGTAAAATATTTATTCTGTCTTTATAGGAACTTTTTTTCATATTGTGTGAAATTTATTTTAATTGGGCATGTATTCATGTAATATTTAAATTGTGAAGTAAGTAAACAGATACTATAATTTCTTAAGCACTGTGATAACCATAATAAGTTATGTAGAATGCTTAAAGAAGTCATGAAACCTCTCTTTGGAAGTGGCTGCATAAGAAGGAAATGCCTGACCTATCTTGACAAATGAATTTGACATCGCCAGGTGATGAAAGGTAGAAAGTCTCATGAAAAGAAGCAAGTTATGGCTGGACTATAAGAGAGAATTGCAAATAATTCCCATAAAGCTAGTAGATAATGCAAGGAAAGGACGAGTGACATGAAGTTATAAAAGTAAGCATGGAACAGATCATGAGGACACTTATATGCTGTTAAGATATCATCTGACATATTTCCAAATGTAATCCTCAGATTATTCTCAATTCTGGTCTTAAAAATTATTTTTCTGTTGATAACCACATTGCAATGGGAGTCCTTACATCTACTTTTATCTCCCTATAGCTTATACTCCATGAAGCAGCTAATAAACTTTTCACCATCTCCTTTTCTGTTGTAGTTCTCTTTGGTAGTTAATACCTACAACTGAAGACCAGATAAGGTCATAATTTTTCCTTCAAAAAACACACTTAAAAATAAAACATAAAACATTTTAAAGAACTGTAGAGGACAAGAAAAGTCTATTATATTTATAGATATATTTGCTATTTCTGTTGTTCTTCCTTCATTCTCAATGCTACAAACCATTTTGGGTGTTATTTCCCTCTGTCTGAAGAAGCTCCTTTACCAATTCTTTTAGAACAGATGTGCGGACAACAAATACTTTAGTTTATTTAGCCCCATTTGAGAATATTTCATCTTCATTCCTAACAGATATTTTCTCTGGATATGAAATTCTGGGTTGAAAATTATTTTTCTTTCAGGACTTTATAAATATTGTTCCACTTCCTTCTGGCCTCAATGAGACAGCTGCAGTCATTTGAATAAGTGTTTCACTAAAAGCAATGTATCACTTGTCTCTAGCTGCCTTCATGATATTTCCCTTGTCTATAGTTTTCAGCAGTTGGAGTATGATAGTTCTGAATATAGATATATATATTTTTCCTGTTTGGGTTCGTTGCATTCCTTGAATCTAAAACTTTATGTCTTTTCTCCAAGTCTGAGTAACTTTCAGCCATTGTTTCTTCAAAAATTTTTTTCAACATAGTTTTTCTTTTCTCCATGTGTGACTAGCATAAGAAAAATGTTGGCCCTTTCATTATTATCCCACAGGTTCCTAAGACCCTATTTAATTTTTTTTTTTTTTTTTTGGTGGGGAGGAAGTGTACTGGGGAACTCAAGGGCACTTCACCACTGAACAACATCCTCAGCCCTATTTTGTATTTTATTTAGAGACAGAGTCTCACTGAGTTGGTTAGTGCGTCATTCTTGCTGAGGCTGGCTCTGAACTCTTGATCCTCCTGCCTCAGCCTCCCGAGCCGCTGGGATTCTATGCATAAGTCACTGTGCCCTGCCTATTTAATTTTTGAAATCTTTTTTTCTCTGTTTTTCAGACCAAATGATCATTATTGCCTCATTAAGTTCAATAATCTTTCCTTTGTCATTTCTATTCTACTATTGGACCCATCCATTACATTTTTAAATTTATTTTTCAGTTTTAAAATTTCCATTTGGTTCTTCTTTTCCTATTCTGTCATAGACTAAATTATCCGTTTTAGTATTGATTTTGGATTATTTGCCCTTATTTGTTGGAGCATTTCTCTTATAGTTGACCAAATGTCTTTTGCTGATACTTACCTCTGTGTCATCTCAACATTGGCATCTGTTGATTTTCTTTTTCTATGAGTTGAGTTTTTAATCAAAATTTAAAACTAGTATAAATTTTAGAATTCTTATATTAGAATGTGTATCGTTTTGTGTATCATTTTGTATATTATAAATTTTGGGACAATCCATATCATGAAGCTTTGTGTCTTGCTTAAATCCTATGGAAAATATTGATGTTTCTGTCTCAGTAAGTAATTGACCAAGTTGATCTAGGGCCAAAACAGTTTTCTGCAGGCTATGGTTTCAATGTCAGTTCTGTTGTCAGAGTTTTGTAGTGCACACAATCTTCTTGTGTGTGTGCCACTCACAGTGATCAGTGTGGGATCTGGGCATTGATCTAAATAGTGATGGAGTTCTCCTGGGCATTGGTCCACTGTTTAGAGTCCAATGTACAAATATGCTGCTGGGGATTGTACAGGAATTCATAAACAATGGTGTTGCTTTCCCATACTTCTCACACTCTGCATTCTCTCCTGGGGTTTCCCTTTTTAGTTCTCTGGGCAGAAAGTGGGTCTTTATTACTCTGTCACACACTTCCTGTGACTCCTTACAGATCTCATGCAAAGCATCAAAAAGACAGTAGAGGGTGGAAAGGAGTTGCCTAACCCCTTGGAACCACATTTTCTTTGACTGAAGATGAAGGACCCCCTTGCTTAGTGTTTCGGTCTTCTAACCTCTCTTTGTCATCTCAGCTGCGGTCACTGAACTACCTATGAATTACTTGAGGGCAGAGGAATGAGAGAATGGAGAAAAAGGAAGAAAAAACGGAGTTCTTGCACTTTCTGAGTGTTGGGAAACCCCTTTCCTGTTCCTTGAATTTCTTAGGCAAGAACTGGAGGAATTCTCTTGGCACTATCTTTATTCAAAACCAAATTCCATTTTTGGTTTTCAAGCTGAACTGAGTCCAGGCCAGGAGATACCAAATGCAAATTAAAACTAATTTTCATTACTGTTGCACAGTATAATGACTAAGGATAATAGTCACATATTGAGCATTTCAAAGGTTATAAGGAAGAAGTTTGAAGGTTTTTACCACAAAGAAATGATAAATGTTTGGTGAAATAAATATGCTTAACCTTATTTAAATATTATGTAACATATGGATGCATCAAATATTACAAGGTACCCCATTAATAAGCATAACTTAAGTGTTTTTGTGTATCAGTTAAAACAGCAACAACAACTTTGTTACCATTTCAGTGGTATCTGATTTCTGGTTTTCATTCCCAGTCTCCTTGCTACTATTCACTTTTAAAAGTTATCAAACAGCTGCCCCATGCACTGTGTTGGAGTTTTCTACTTACATTAGTATAACTGTAAACTACCAATAAGCAATTGGATTATTGATGATGAGTGACAGATTATTATAGCTTCTCAAATTAAGAATTTTCAAATAGAATTTTTTGAAATTTGAATTTTTATAAAGGGAAATTTAACTTCTCTCATAAAATTCTTCTTCCAGATATTAAACTAATTATCCTTTGTTATCTGTAAAGAAATAATGTTTTTCACATTGCTGTTTTTGTCTTAAAGTACTTGTTGTAGGCTTAGTATGTGATTGATTTTTAAAAAATATTTTGTATGTTTTTACAATCTAATTACTAATTTAATAGGTATATTCTGGTTTGTGGATCTTTGCATTCTAATAACTCAAAATGAAACAAAAGTTGCAATGTATTTGAAGAAATAACTAAAGGGTTGAATTATGTAAATCAATCACCAATATAAAATATCCCACCCATTATTGTAAGTTTTATTTCTGAGTTTATACTAACAATCAATAGTCCCAACTACTTTAGTAGTATTTATTTTTTAAAAGATTAAAATTTAATAAATAACATTTCATCTGTTACTGTACTTGCTTTTTAAAATTGCTCTGTTCAGGGGCTGGGGATATAGTTCAGTTGGTAGAGTGCTTGTCTCTCACACACATACACACACACACACACACACACACACACAAATTGTTAGGTTCATTCTTATAACTTGAAAAATAAGTTTAAAAATGAAAATGTACTAAAAAAAGAAATACAAATAAAATTCTCAAATAATTAAACATAAGGAGTAAAGATCATTAAAAAAAATCTTACACTCAATAAAATTATTTTTGACTAGAAAACTGCTGCTTAGGATATATGTTAATTACTAAAGAATAGAGGGGAAAATAAAGTGTTCAGATGTGCCAACTAATGTTCAAAAGTCTTATTTATTTCTGGGTTGTCTCTTCATAAAATATGAATATGTTGCAGTTGCAACCAATTGCAACTGGATTGTATTGTAGTTGGCACTGTAAAGCTCATGAACGTTTAATATCATTCCATCTTAACTGCACATTAGAGACTTCAGTCTTACTGGGTTTCAGATACTAGCAGGAGTTCTAAATATAGGAAACATTGTGTCATGGGCACTATAAAATGAATTGCTGTACTCTGAGAATCAGACTTTGTCAGGAATGGATTTAGCTTATCTTCCTTCCCTTGTCACCATATAAGAGTGTAATTAGGTTGGATGCCTACTTCATAGAAGAAGCCTAAGTTTATAATAGTTATACATTTCCTAGGAACCATGACATTAATCCTCTTTAAGATTCTGCAGGAGTGCCTATCAGGAAGTGACAGATTTTTTTAGACTAAATATTTTTTACTTTCAGGTAAGTCATCACTCCTATCTAAGCATCCATTCATCATCTCACTAATATTTACTGAATGCCTACTATGTTCTAGGGTTTTTGTTCAATCTGGGGCAATATTAGACAGTAAAATACACTTTCACTCCAAGTTACAACCTAGCAGAGAATATCAGCTAATAAAGTGAGATTTACTTGATGCTGTGATAGAAGTATAAATTTGTGGGAGTACATAGTGGACGACATTTAACTCAGAGGAGGCCTAGGATAATATTCAAGGTCAAGTACAAATCACCCAAGTGAGAACACAATAGAAGAAGCCCTTCTTGACTTCCACAAGGGGTGAGGGTTCTCCTCACACCTGTTGCCTATTAATAGTGACTTTTTTGTTTTATTTCAAGGTTATTTTGCATCTTTTAAAGAGTGCATGCCTGAAAAAAAAATATATTTTCCCTGTACTCTAAGTCATGCTGAGGACCTAATTAATATGCAATTCTAATCAAATAAAAATGAAAAAAAAACAGTTATTGGTCATAAAGAAATATTATCATGCATCATAAATAATTTTATACATTTACTATCTCCTAAACCATGTTATTGCAGTGCTTCCTGATGGCATCTCTCAGTAGCGTTCCCTGTTATCTCATCTGGCAGGAGATCCATTCATCTGCTTGTCTAACAGTTCTATTTCCAGTTCTGTTTGAATTTCTTATCCCTTATGGATCATTCTGCCCTTGTGAAATGCCAATCTCATCTTTGTTAGATTCATTACTCATTTTATCTTTTTTTTAGACAAATCACTGGCTTTTTAGGTCTTTTTTATTTGACACATAAAAACTGTGGGTATTGTAATATTTTAAGCCATTTATATGTTGTGTAGACTATTAAGAATTTAATGTCTCTACTAGTTTGCCATCAAATCCTTGTTGCTCTCCTCATAGTTCCTCTGGTCATTAAAGGTTTCATTTATGAACTTATTCCTTTATGTTAATTTCTCAGTAATTTCATACTGCATACTTGTTTGGCAGGACTGCATGGATGAATGGGGTAGAGAATAAACCATTGAGTCCAAAGCCTTTAGGAGAGAACAACATGACTAAAAGGTGAAGAAGGAACTAAATTCTGTTTTTGTATTTGGACAAGATTGTTTTGAAATCATGATCATTCACCTCAGGTTATGTGTAGGTGAACTTCAGATTTCAGCAAGAGTCTCATGTGGACAATAAGCTGTTATGATGGAGAACCTAAGAATTATAAAATGTATGAGTAGATAGGCTTCTAAAAAAATGGAGGGCTTAAAGAAGTATAACTGAAGTTACTTATATTGTGCTTGAATGGAAACATTCTACAGGATACAATGAGCTCTAATTTTTAGGATATCATCTACAGGATTGCAGTTTCCATGAACCAGTTGACTGGCATTTTGTGTACTTAATATGTGCTGTGTAATGAATGAAGAAACATGGCATGTATTGCAATACCATGCTCCTCAAAAAATACTGTTCTTGTCTTTCTCTTTAAAAAAATATGTTGTGCATTCACATGAAAGAAAATAAAGGTTGTATCTCTGGAGGTTTTTTATATTTGTAGTTGAGTAGGTGGTTCAGGGTGGCATTGGAGAGATCAATAAACTTGAATGACATTTGATTCTCATAGACCTTGCCAGTTTTACAGAATATTATGATCTAAGGAGATATGTCTACTTTGAAATCAAGGAACCATCAGGGATCACTACAAAGAGCTGAATTTATGTTTTATTTATTACCATGAGAACTTCTACTATTAATATAGAGCAATAAGTAAGAATATGATATGAGAATTTCTATTAATACAAAGTAATAAGCAAAAATATCCTATGATTAATAGTCTAAAGGCAAAAATGAGGTGACTAGCTTTTTCACTGAAAGCTATTTCTTTTCTGTTTCACAATTACTAAGTTACTTAGTCTCAAGAAGTTACTATCTCTTTATATCATAATTAATATATAAAATATGACATATTTCTGCTTCCTAACCCAAGCAGTCACAATCTTTTATAATCTGATTTTGTACTACCATATTTACAAGTGAGAAGCTTTAGATTTTCAATTTTAGTGAGAGAATCTTATTATGATAGTTAAATAAAGCAACATTGACTTAAGGCAAATAATTAGAAACTGAATATTCTTTGATATTGAGACATGATCATATTTTTTTAAAAAAATTAATAACAACAGAATTAAAGAATATAGTTATTTTACATTCATAAATTCAATAACCTATAAAATCCATGTTTAAAAATTGTTTAAAATTTTCATTACAAGTTTTTTAGAAGCATTTTCTACTTTAATCATATAAAATATAGTAAGAACTACCCAGAGATTTACTATTTCCAAGGATCATTTTTCTCAGTTTCATTCAAATAAAACATGTGCAGATGTATAGCCCTGAAAAAATGCTAAGATCTGTTACCTCTCTTCAAAGAATTTGACTTTAACTGGAAATATGTGTAATTTCAGTGCAATAGCTTGGTAGGTGTTTTGATCAGGGCTTGCCCATCATGCATAGAAGAGGTAGCTCATTCTTACCTAAATATGCTGCTTTCTCTAGGCATGGCCTCCTGTCTTTGAAAGAGAGTATATATCTTTTTTTTTAAGAGAGAGAGAGAGAGAGAGAGAGAGAGAGAGAGAGAGAATTTTTTAATATTTAGTTTTTAGTTTTCGGTGGACACAATATCTTTATTTTTTATTTTATGTGGTGCTGAGAATCAAACCCAGCACCCTGCGCATGCCAGGCGAGCGCGTTACCGCTTGAGCCACATCCCCAGTCCAAGAGAGTATATATCTTGATTCTAGACTATATAATCTCTAGAAGCTGGAATCATGGTGAGGGATGGCTGGCTGGTGTGCCCTGGAAGATGAGTAACACACTGAAAGCCTGGGTGATTTGGAAGGCATTGGCAGATGCCCTCAGACCATAGAAATAACTCAAAGACAGAATACCATAATTACAATTGAAGGGCAGCAATGCCCCCATCCCTCTATGATGACAGATGATTTAGCATCTCTGTATTCTTTCTGTTGAGGAAGGATCTTCAGTTAGGTGCTTTTCTGGAGATGGGGAGTTACATATCAACCTCTCCTCTTCACCTTCCCTCCTATACCCCAGGTCCCAAAGGCAGGGGAGAGTTAATCAAGAATAATGAAATCTTGAAGAGTAGAAACTTTAAGAAAAAAAATAGAGAGGATGACTTAACTGACTAAAGCTCACTGAACCTATGATGTATTTGTAATTCAGTTTACCTGGGTCTGATGTAGAGGAACTCCCTAGATGTAAGGGAGAAACATTTTGGAGAAAAATGCTGGTGACAGGATCTCCCCACCCAGAAGAAGAATAAGACCTGCTGTCATTGGGCTCTCTAACCTTGTACACTTTATCTCTCTGGCCAAGGGGTGGCATTCAAAATGTCCTCATGATGTTGATATGGAATTTTAGGCACACGTTCTAGACTTGTGTGTTAAAATGTTCTACCGTTGTCCAGCTCCCATCAGGTATTAGATAAAGTTGGATGGAAGGGCCTGGATGGACTTCTTAGTACTAGAGTGGAGACATGTCTTTCCATTTCTTCTTTGTGTTGGGGGCTTGTCACTGCCAGGAGTTTTTCTGAAACTGGTTGTTTATTTATTTATCCAGCTTCTCAGAAATGATGCTATTGTGCATCCTACAAGCAATGCTATTATGTAACTTGAAAATATGATTTTTAAGGTGTTAGCCAATTGATACTGGTTATGAGAGCAGGTGCTGTGAAATTTTCTAGATGTTTAATATGCAGTTAGTTTATTGAAGAGGTTAGCAAACTGTATGGGGTATGCACTTAGTGTGGTTTGGTTTGATGCTAATGAAAAGGTGAAAATTTGTTTTGATATTTATCTTGTTGTCTTTTCTACTCTTTGCATTTAACTTGAGGTAAATTATGATAATTATAAATAAGCATATAATAACATAAAACAAAGAAGAAGATCAGAAGAACTCCTGTGGCAATGAGGTTGCTATTGGGACTAGGGTTAGATTCTTTAGAGAAGTTGAGTTGGTTCTTTCTGGAAGAAGTCAATAGATGCAAGTAAGGATCTATGTGGTAATTTGCATTGAACAACTCACTTAGTCTTGTCAAAAGATTGTTTTTATCTAGATAAAGTTTCTATAGCTGTTATTTTAATAAGTGGATTAATAAGGAAAATATACCATAAGGAAATTAAGCATTTTCTAAGGACACATTTAGTTAGAGTCTTGAGCCCAAATTCTCTATGTTCTGGTAGATTATTTCCATAGAATGTTGTCTCTTCTTTATTTTCTCCCTAGTTTTATTAGCAACAGACAATAGATTAGAAAAACAGGGGAATCGTAATATATTTGCTGAATATTAAGTTGAAAGCACCAAAATAGAAGGACATTAAAACAAAGGAAATAGTTAAATTATTAAACATAGTTGTTAAATAAAACATGATTATCAAATTTCCAAAATACCCCCCCGCCAAGAGTTAGGGAAACATGAATTCTCATCAAAATGAGGTTATCTTGTCAGCAATTAGCTATAGAATTCTTTCTCAAAAGTAAGAAAGGAGCTTTTCCTACCACTAATTTTTCTACACGTGGAAAACTTTCCTTTCACAAGGTGCTACTCATGTGCTAGTTAAAATGGCATGCATGCCCAGCAGAGTACTTCCCATTTCACACTTTGCTGTCAATCTTGGTGTCACTCTGGATTGTTCTGTTTACAGGATTTGAAACTTAGAAATTTCTTCTTTGATCACAGTCTCTTCTTTCTCCCCACTTCTTCAATATTTTTTCTTTTCCTGAGCTTACACTTCATCTTTGACTGGCAAAAGAAGGAATCAGATGTATAGAATATAATTTGTTTCAAGTTATTGTCAAAATGAACCTTAATATTATGTATAACTAAAAGGAACTAAAAAAAGTTTTATATCAAAGGAAGATCAGTAGTGTAGATTAAAGGGACCAAGGAAAGGGAGGAGGAGAGGGAAATGAAAATTAATAGAAGATGGTATTGGCCAAATTTCATTTATGTTGTGTACATGTACAAATATGTAACAAATCCCATTATTATGTATAATTATAGTGCACCAATAAAAATATATGCAAAAAAAGAGTAATCATAAAGTGACAAAATCATGTGGAAATAGTTTTTTTTTTAGAGATTGTTGCTGGTACCGTGTCTATTTTATGTCTTAAATATACAAAATACAAGCATAGATTGAGATTAAATAGAAAAATTCCTAGTGTACTACATTTTGATGCTGTGTAACATTCACCTCAGACTTCATTGGCTTTAAGCAACATTTACCATCTGTCAATATGGTGGGTCAGGAACCTGGGTCTGACTTAGTTGAGTTCTCTGACACAATCTCTAATGAGGTGGCCATCAAGGTTGGGGCTGTAGTAGTCACAGGGTGTGTCTGGGATGGAACTGCTTTCAGATGCACTCAAATCATTGTTGACAACATTCAGTTCCTTGCTAGTTGTTGAACGGAAAGCCTTAGTTCCTTCTACCATGGCTTGGAGGCCACCCTTACCTCCTTCACAGGTCAGGCTCTCATTAGGGAAGCCTACAAAATGGCAGCTGGTTTTTTCACAGTGAGCAATGAAGACAACCTAATCTCCATCACTTTTGTCAGATTCTATTTGCTAAGAAACAAGTTACTAGGTTAAGCCTGCACTCAAGGCAAAGAGATTACCCAAGGGTATAAATATCATGAGGCAAGGATCATTTTAGAAGCTGCCTAACATGCCCAGAATACAATATTTGTCATAATGTCATAACAATGAACATTTTTTTCTAATGAAATTTTGCTAGCAAGTGATAAAAGCATATTCTTCAGGCCAGAAAGTGTCTTAGATTTAATTATTGACAAGTTATCTCATTCCTTTTTAGGTTCAGTGTGTGCCAGATTGAATATAGCCAAAAGGGCTAAAAGAAATCCAAGCATAGAGGGGTGACGAGAACTTGTTATTTACTATAAGTCTATGTGCTGGTTGAGGGTATATGCCAGTGGTAGGGTATGTGTGTTTAGCATACACAAAGCCATGGGTTGATCCACAGCACCAAAAAAGGAAACAATGCCTTGGACAAGTAACTTTGTTGGGTGCTGTATCAGCCCGTTTTCTGTTCCTATAATAGAATACCTCAATCTGTGTACTCCATAAAAATGAGAGGTTTATTCAGGTCAAAGTTCTGAAGGCTGAAAGTCTAAAGAGCATGATGCTGTCTCTGGTGAAGCCCCTCCTGGCTGCATCATGTGATGAATGGTATCATGTAGGGAATATGTGCAAGAAGGAGGATTTATGTAGTGATACACAGGAAGACAGATTGACAGGGAAGGCCCAGTATTGCTGTTTTTTTTTTGTTGTTGTTGTTTTTGTTTTTTTGATAACAACTCAGTCTAATAAGAGCTAACTGGGATTCCACGAGAACTACTTAATCCCTTCAAGGGTGACATCAAATGGCCTCCCACTATGATCCACCTCTTAATGTTTCCACCACCTTTTAACATTGCCACACCGAGGACCAAACTTCTAATACATGAACCCATGGGGGAAACACAAACCATATCTAAACCATAACTGGTGCCTCCACACATAGTGTTTCATCTCCTTCAAACATTCATGCATGAAATAGAGAAGCAGTTATCTCAGTGGCAGAGCTGTTCCACAGAGCTGTGCAGGTTGTACCCTGCATCACCCTGGAGTCATGTGAGCAGCACATACTGGAGTGTGCACATGGTGGCTTTGTTCAGTGGTTGCATCTTTGGGTCTAGAGTCAACACTTCCTTATTAGTTGTGCAGCCTTGACATCTAGCTATCTTGATATCTAGAATAAAGAATCATAACATCAAATATCAGATACTCTGTGAGGATTAAATGAGATCACTGTCTCATAATCATCATTACCACTTATTCATTGTTTGCTAGGATCCAGACACTCCTTTGAGTGTTTTGAATATATTAACTTCCACGATAACTCCATAAGGCAGGTACTTTTATGATTACACTTTACCAATGAGGAAAGTAAAGCATGAAGGGGTTAAATAATTTGCCTAAAGTCATAGAGCTAGAAAATGGTTTGAGTCCAGAGGCTACATTTCTTACCTGTACTGTTTCCCATCCTGGAGTCAAGCTCATGTGTATTACTGTGCCTGGGATGTGGTACATACTCAACTTCAGCTCTTTGTTTTGCTAATGGAAAAAAAAAGACTTGTAACTGGCTAATAACTCACCTAAATAGTTACTCAGCAGATTTTAATCTGCATATGGCTATATTCAAGGCACAGGATGTTCTTTGTTGTGCTTGGTTTTATTCAAAAGACTTATACCAATTATGAAGCAATCTTGGTCTAATGGAAAACAAGCATAGCTGAGTAGCTCCTCAGGGCATTGCTACACTGTGGTGCAACACAAGCACTGATATTCATAATGATGTTTAAGACCAACAAAAAAGAGTAAATTTTATAAAATGTATCTTCCATAAGATAGACTGGAAGTGTGTAATATATTTTACGATATTTTTATCAAACTCATTAAAATAGAATCAGTTTGATGCTATAGAAGTAAGCTTCAGCTACCTGGAAAATTGATTTATGTTGTACACCTCATTTCTGAGCAATATCAGTTAAATGAAGTGTGGCTACATAAAATAAGAGAGAATGAAAGCAATGGCTTTGGATATTTAACTACAAAATGGACCTCAACAGTTCAATTTCCTGCCTCTAACCAGAAATTTAGAATGTTCTGGAACCCATGTAATGTTCAAAGAATATAATCCACAAAATGTAGTGTTTACTAAAAGGTATATGTAATAGTCAATAGTGTAATATTAATAGTCATCAGTGTAATAAACACCTGAGATAATGAACTTATAAAGAGAAAAAAGTTTATTTGGCTCACAGTTTTGGAGGTTTCAGTCCATGATAGCTGGGCCCTATCCCTCTGGGCCTGTGATGACATGCCAAGTTGGGAATGTGTGGCAGAATCATTCCCCTCCTGACTGGAAAGTGAAAAAGAGAGGAAGGGAAGGGGAGTCTATAGTCCCTTATATAGGTGCATCCCCAGTGACTGAACACCTCTCAGTAGGCCTTACCTCTGAAAGTTTCTACCACTGCCAAGAGTGCCATGAGCACATGGACCTTTGGGTGACATGTTAGATCTAAACTATAGTTATATCTTTTCCATAGAGTTATACACATAGAGTGAAATTATTAATCACTGACTTCTCTTTGTGTAGCTACCATCATGAAAAAGAGAATGGAGCTGATAGATGAAGTGCTAATGTGTCAAGAAAACTTCTTTGTTTCTGCCAACATGTGAATCACTAACAAAGACAGATGCTATTGTTAATTCTTGTTCTCCAATCTTTATTGGACCCTCAACATTGGTCCAGTGTTGTGGGGGGTGGTGCTTTTTAGATTTCTATAATCATGTTACTATTCTCATTTTACAAAATGTCTAAATTAAGCTATACTAATTTTCCATCCATCTTTCTGGTTTCTCTGCTTTAAGGATTTTTCAAGTTCTCTTTATTATTTATGTATCTCTATATGATAATGTTTACTTTCATACAGTTGAAAATGTTCAGGAAGAAGTTTTTTTTTATTGGTTGTTCAAAACATTACAAAGCTCTTGACATATCATATTTCATATATTAGATTCAAGTGGGGTATGAACTCCCATTTTTACCCCAAATACAGATTGCAGAATCACATCAGTTATACATCCACATTTTTACATAATGCCCTATTAGTAACTGTTGTATTCTGCTACCTTCCCTATCCTCTACTATCCCCCTCCCCTCCCCTCCCATCTTCTCTCTCTACCCCATCTACTGTAATTTATTTCTCTCCTTGTTTATTTTCCCATTCCCCTCACAACCTCTTATATGTAATTTTGTATAACAATGAGGATCTCCCTCCATTTCCATGCAATTTCCCTTTTCTCTCCCTTTCCCTCCCACCTCATGTCTCTGTTTAATGTTAATCTTTTCTTCCTGCTCTTCCTCCCTTCTCTGTTCTTAGTTGCTCTCATTATATCAAAGAAGACATTTGGTATTTGTTTTTTAGGGATTGGCTAGCTTCACTAAGCATAATCTGCTTTAGTGCCATCCATTTCCCTGCAAATTCCATGATTTTGTCATTTTTTAGTGCTGCGTAATACTCCATGGTGTATAAATGCCACATTTTTTTAATCCATTCATCTATTGAAGGGCATCTGGGTTGGTTCCACAGTATAGCTATTGTGAATTGTGCTGCTATGAACATCAATGTGGCAGTATCCCTGTAGTACGTCTTTCAAGGTCTTCAGGGAATAGTCCAAGAAGGGCAATAGCTGGGTCAAATGGTGGTTCCATTCCCAGCTTTCCCAGGAATCTCCATACTGCTTTCCAAATTGGCCGCAACAATTTGCAGTCCCACCAGCAATGTACAAGTGTACCCTTTTCCCCACATCCTCGCCAGCACTTGTTGTTGTTTGACTTCATAATGGCTGCCAATCTTACTGGAGTGAGATGATATCTTAGGGTGGTTTTGATTTGCATTTCTCTGACTGCTAGAGATGGTGAGCATTTTTTCATGTACTTGTTGATTGATTGTATGTCCTCAGGAAGAAGTTTAATTAACTAAATTAGGCAAAAAGGTCATTGTAGTCATAAATACTTGAGATAACTTGTCTATATTACAAGCTGGGAAACTGGGTCCAGTTCCTTAAATTCTCTAAATTTTATTTTTCTCTCTGTAATATGAGCATAGAGGTGCTACCTAACTCGTAGCTTGTCTGTGGGATTAAATTATATAATCAATACAAAACTCAGTATAGTGCCTGGCAAGAGGCCACTAAATGTTAACTGTTATTGTTAATATTATTATTGCCGATATTATATTTTTAAATAACACTATTTATTAGTTATTGTTTTTAAGTACTGAAAGCTTCCAAACGTGTACTTTCAGTTCAAATTTCTTTTCTAGCTTCAGACCTGCCTACACTCCATGTCTACCTTTCAACAACCCATCTGCTTAAGTCTGTTGCTATTGCTATTAGGTTTGCTCACGATTTGGGCCAAGCTCTAGGGACAGAATGCCATTCACTTTGCCTAATGGAATTGAGAATGGACTCTTTAATATTCCAGGCACTTTCAAGTTATTGCAATAGTCCTGTTTCAATATTTAACATCTGGTCTTGTACATATTCAGATTTCTGCCTCAAACTTCCTTCAAAGTTATTTCCTTTTCAAAGTGTAAATACAACTAGGTGTATCTTTAGCAGCTGGAAGCTGAAGTGTCTCTAGCCCCTTGACCTTTCAGATTTTAAGTCTTCTCTAGGTTCAGGTCTAGCAGAAGGAGAGGAAAAAAGCAAATCTCACCTGTTTAAATGGTCACTGAAACAAGTACTTGTTAATTGGTGAAACGTCTCTGGTGTACACTGGTCATTTCTGTCATGGGCTGCAGGAGGGTCCTGGTCAGATTCCTTCTAATTGCCTGATCTCGGAGATCTAGTTTCAAGGCTGGTATTGAAACCAGCATCAATACCAAAACCTGGTATTGAAACCTACAGCATCTTCCTCCTGAGGTGCCTCTTAGGAGAAGTTCCTGCAAGAAAACTCAGTCTTAGTTACCTTCTGAGGTATCCACTTGCCCCAGTCTTACCCTGTCAGTGTGGCTTCACAGCTCTCATTTCTTGTAAGCTTCTTTTTCTTTTCCCTGCTTGTCCTGTCCTGGAGGAAGACTAGTGGTCTGCCTATCAGACTGTACACAAGCATACCGCTGGGAAGCACAATGCTTTTTCCTTTTCTTGCAGAAACCCTACTATTGAAAAAGTGATTTTCATGACAATCCTAATTCCCAGTTAAGTTTGAAAGGGGAAGTATTCTTATAGATTTCTACTGGAAAAGGGAGAAATCTTTTTTCTTTTGCACTGCACTTTGAGGAAATCCACTCACTTACCTCAGTCTTCTGTGTGTTTTGACTATCAGAGAGGATGTGGTAGAGAAGATTCTTGGATTTGTGCCTACCATTAGGCCCTAAAGATAAGTGTCTGAACCCATCTGGATCTCTGCTTAGAATGCAAATACTTTTCACATTCTGTGTATAATTTTGAGCCTCTACAGCAATTCCAGAAAATGAGACAAAATTCCATATGGACATTCTGTTGCACTCTAGTGAATTGTCAATACCAGAGATTTCCTATTCTCATTTTATATCCCTAATATCTAATATAGCATTTGCAAAAATAGAAGGAAGTCAATAAATACTTGTTGAATGAATGAATGAAAAGCCACATGTCATACAAAGGAAAGCTGATCATAGATTCTATAGCACGAAATAGAGAAAACACAATCCTGGAAATATGTACCTAGAGAAATTGCTATCATCATCTCAATACTTTATAACACTTAAATTGTTCCCTATGATACCATTGTGTTTATTGTGTAGATTTCTATACTTTTATGCTTTCATTTAAATTCTATTTATTAGTTAAATAATTACCTTATGGGAACTGTGGGAATAAATTTAAATCATTACTGTGGTTTTACAGAGAGTTCTGTTGTAGCTTAAGGACTATGAAATGATCTTAGATCTACTCAGAATTATTAAAAGGCACAATCCAAGAAATATTTTTACTCTTTGTTATTCCTTTCTAAGTCATATTTAAAATGATCTCTTTTGCACTTAAGTGTTTTTTTCAGAGTTTTGTACCATTTCAAATGCACCAAATTCTTTACTTTTCTATGATTTAAAAAGTATTTTTTTGAAATCATTATTTTTAAGCAAAGTAATAAGAGAAAATTTTAATCTAAATTCAGTCTGCCAGATAAAAATGACCAAATTTTCTTGAAAAATAATGAATGTGATATTTTATAATTCCTTGGAAAATTTGGAAACTTTACCCAGTTCCCAACTAGATTTACTGAAGCAGTTAGCCAATAGTCATCTTCAGTTATGTGAGAAGGATTACTTGATATGAGCAAATCCCTATGCATCCTTATTAGAAACACAAATAAAAACAATCTAATGGTTCTGTTCCAGTGCATTTCAAAAATGTTTAGAAGAGTAGAAGGGCATAAACCTCTTTAAAAGCTAGTTTTCCAAAAATCTCTAGGAGTTTACAGAGATTGCTAAAGAAACAGCCCACATACTCAGTTGATTGCCTGGCTATTTCAGGTCTTTATGAGAAGCTTTCATAAGGCAAGTTACCAGGGAAACCTTTTTCTCACTCAGAAAGGCTAATTGTGTTGTAGGGGTCCATGCATAGCAGGGCTGTAATCTTGATATACTTTAATTTCATCTAATTTAACAACTGAGGAGAAAACACTATAGAAACCAGATGCTAAGAGTGCAGAGGGCAAAAGCAATTTTATAACCTTCAGTTGATTATTGATATTAACAATAGTGGTGACACTATTAATAATATAATTATAAACATTTATAAATAATTATTTCTTGTCCATTTGAGCTGCTATAACAAAAAGACCATGAGCTGGGTGGCATGATCAACCAACATTTATTGCTTACACTTCTGGAGTCTGGGTAGTCCAAGATTAAAGCACTGGCAGACTTGATATCCATTGAGGGCCACTTCCTGGCGCAGAGAGGACCATGTCATGTGGGGGCATTACCTGCTCACCTCTCAAGAACCCTGCCTCCAAATATAATCACATTTGGAATTAGGCTTCAACATATGAATTTTGTAAGGACATAAACATTTAGTCCATAGCACACTCTGAGTTTAAAAACTGCAGTTGTTTAGACCATGTCTTTCAAAAGATATTATTATTATCAGTCTCATAATAGTGATAAGGAAACTGAAGTCAAGTACGTTGTGGATGGCCACACAAGGATTAAATAGGAGCCTGAAAGTTGTTTCCAGCTTCCTTGGTCCCACCGAGCAACTGCCCTTACACATTACCCAGTTTTCCAAAATAAAGTTAACTTCTGCCTTGATAGTGAGAGTACACAGAGGTAGGTTTAGCACAGGTCAAAGGAGGCATATAGCTTCAGGACCCCTCACTTGTATGAGCACACTCCAAGTCTTTGAAGAGGTCCTAACAGAGTTCATATATTTATGTAAAATTTTGTGATACTTTTCAAAAATGAGATATTTTCAAGCTGAAGTCAATCTTTTACAGCATCGCCACCTATGTCTTCATTCCTCTTGTATTGGATTGCTATACCTTAATTGTGGATAGTTTGGGGATCTGGCTTAGAGGAAATTAATTTGCAATACACTTGATTTAGTGAGAGTTATGTGGTTTGCAACTACTCCTGTGTATAGTTAAATCATTGCTAGCCATGGTGATGCACAGATGTTTTATAAGAATGTTACTGTGTTAACTCAAAAGTGTTCAGACATGAAAGTGTAACATAGGCAGTTGCTTCATAATATTAATTCATCCCATAGCCTTAGCTCCTAAACTATATAGGTAGAGGAAAATAAAATCAAAATGTTCAGATCCAGAAGCTAATTTGTGGAAAATTTGTCCAAATATCAGGTGAGTAAGATATAAGTAGAGAATTGGTTTCTTATCAATACTTAGTCAAGCAGTTCTTTTGTTGATGGAGGTTTTCATAAATATGACAACAATCCTAAAATTTTACATGCTGTAGCCAATGACAAATTGTAAAGTGAAAGGTAATTTAATAGAGTTAATTAATACAAATGTGCTATTATTCTGATGTTAAGTTTTCAATATTGCAATTTAATAAAATTTGCTGTGATTTAATTTTTTCAATTAAAATAAATAGTTTATACCTATTTTTGTGTTTATAATTGATATTATTTTAAAGTGGTACCTCTCTCTCCCAAATTATATAACATGAAGGCTTTATATGTAACCTCCACTGAGACTATGTATGCACAGCAAATATTTGTTGAACGAATTGTTTTCTGGGATCAGTTTTGATGTGAAGGTGACCTGACATCCTGAAGTTCTGGAGTCCAAAAACCTCTGACCTTAAGGAACGGTGGGTATATTTTCCCTTCACGATTGAGAAATAGACTATACTTTCTGAAGCTAATGCACTATGTAAATTTATTGTATTTTCACTCTGATACTTATCCAAAGCTAAGTACCAGGATTCTATGTTTGGAGATTTCCCTTCTTTCTCTTGTAGCCTAGCCCCTTTCCTTCACAGAATATCAAACAAAACTATTGTTTTAGAAAAATTAGGCTCATCAAGTTGCTATAAGTTGATTTTTTTTTTTTTTTACTCTAGAGAGGATCCTATTGGAGGTGGTTTACCTTGGAGAGAAAATGTTGGAGTCTTGAGTTTGTGTGTCACAGATGTTGGAAGGCTATTGAGAGTAATAGGGATATACATATTCTCTCCATCCCCTTAGGTCTTGGAAACAATGGTTTTTGTGTAAGGCTGAGTGGACTGTGGCACTAAGTCATGGATCCTGACTATTACTAATTACTATTTGGTTATAGTACCTGGAGTCCCAAGTTATTTGGAGGGATAACACTGCTCTGTAAAGTGGCACATGGATAATTGGACAGTTAACACCATAGAGGAATGATTTAGAACTGAAGATCAAAGGAACTTTTCTCCAATTTATGGAACCATGTAATTACCCTACACCCCTGCTTCAATCCAAGACTCTTACATATGTGATCTTAGAATAATGATTCTCAAATGAATGGTCCTTCTCTATTTATCAGAATACCCATAAACATTTTGGGAATACAGATAATCATGCTATGTCCAAGGTCTATGAATCAGAAACTCTAGTGCATACTGCCACAGAGCAAGTTTATACATATTACATATAGAACTAAATTATTTCACACAGGTGGGGAACAGGTAGCTCGGCTGAATCTCACAAGGGATCAAAAGCAGAAACAGAAAAGTCAGAATAAAATAAGGCAGTGATTCAGACCCTTTCTAGATACAGGATGGTGGCATCATCTGATAAGTTATTTCAGAATTATCTTCCTGGTGTTGCTCTGTGAGTCTTCTGAAATTTTCCCTGTTTAAAGTTTTTTTCCTCCATGCCTACACCTGAAAGTAGCCCTTTATCATCTCTGTGAGAACTCAAACAATGAGCAGAGGTTCCTTAGTGAATCTAAAGCCCAATTCTAGAAGGAAGATTTAGTTGATTCAACTTGAAAGGGTTACAGCCAAGCTGACAGGATCCTATGGATGGCTGAGGCTAGAAGGGCCTCATGCTTATTTGTGGTAAGTCATTTCCCAGTCCATGGTTTGCAGACCAGAAGGTCATTCCTATATGTCCACACAATGAACGCCAGGACTCATTAGAATAAGACTACTAATATTGTGGGTCACATTTCTAAACTTTATTTAATTTATTGCCTATAGTTTTAGTCTTTTGTACTTTGATTAATATAGTCTTATGGTCTTTGCCATATATCTGGAAACATAAAAATAAATTGAGTTTGGCAAGAAAGTTAAAGAATGAGTAGGAGTAAGAGGTAGTTGAAAGTTTGACTTTCATGATGGGGTTCATTGCCTGTTTAAGATATAAATTGTATTTCCTCCAAAGCTCTGAAATAATAGTTCAATAAATAAGTACTGATATCACAGTTTGGGCATTTTAATTAAGCACCTTTACCTTTTGCTACTGTAATATCCAAATAATGTATGATGCAATGAGCTTTTTTGGTTGCAGAGTTTTCCAAGTCTGGGTTTTAATTTATTATTTGTTTATAGCTAATTATGCTGAATTCTCAATGCTGTGTAGTAAGAGGAGACCTACAAACACAAAGACTTCAGAATATAGAGCAGAGGTTTGCAAACTTTTTCTTTTAATGAACTAATAATAAGTATTTTGGAGTTAATGAACCCCAAACAATTTCTGTCACATATTTTTCTCCTTACTCTTCTTCCCATTTTCCTCCTCCTCATCTGCTTCTTTCTTCTCTTTTTTCATTCTTAGGCTGCAGGTTGAATTTGACCTCTGGCCTATTATTTTCTAATTTTTGTTTATAATTCAAAAGGAACTTGAAAGCAATTGAAATTTCCTCTCTTGAATGGTATTGTTAATTTCAATTATCTGTTTGTAATTGAACCATATGATCATATTGCGATCTAGGAAGAATGTAAGACATGTAGAGCCAGGAAGAGCTGAGAGTGTAGCATATATAAGTCCCTGGATTCATCACTAGCACTGGGGGAAAAATAGCTGGGAAAGAATGGGAGGAAAAGGGATAAATTATTTCAGAATTGACAAGAAAGATCATTTTATGCACCTCTCATGTTGCATACTAAGTATGCATGATTTTCATTTAAACCTTCATACCACTCTAGTGGGCTTTATAATACCTACTACAAACATGAGAAGAAACATAAAGAGGTAACATTATTAAGTAGCATAAAATGTTTATTGTAAAGGTTGAGTTTTAATCTCAAGTTTGTGTGGCTCATAATTCCCATTTTGTGAAATGCCACATTGTGACCTTTCATATCATGGAATGAGGAATACTGAAAATATTAACACCTGAAGAGTTGCTAATATTTAGAAATTGCATTCTAAAAGCATCTTATAAAATTGCTAAGGTGTTAAAAGAATTTGGCAGGTATTTATCAAAGTCAATAAGGGCAAGTAAGTTGGAACTGCTTAGAAATAACAGATTTAGTAATAACATATTATCCCTATAATGATAACATATTGTCCCTTTGAAATACATATGATTGGAAAGGTCCCAGAATTTGTATCCTAATAAATTGAAATAATGCATTGCAGCACATCTTATTCCCTTTTCCCTACAAGTACACTCATACTCACAATGTATTCATAAAATATGCAAAATAAGCCTAGTGCTGTTGTTCTCCCCTTTCTTCCTGAGGCACCAGGACATAAAGCGAGGAACTGAAATGAACTTGCTTAGTCAGTGATGGGGTATGAACTGCCATTGGAGTCATACATACCCGTAAGCTACTAGATATTTAACTAGATTGCCTCTTGTGTGTTGCTTTATGTTTCAGAGAGAACATTTTCCTTCTTTCTAATGAATATACAGCTGGACCTACTTTTCTCAAATTAGCTTATCATCAAAGCTATTATTCCATAAATGTGCATCAGATGTTGCTTAAATCTAGCTTGATCACAGATGCTCCCTATAGTTTTATTCAATTGCTTAACTCCAAACATTATACGATTAAACCATTTAACTTAGCCATTTCTAAAAGTTTTTATTTAAATTGTTTAATATTATGAGATTAACTAACTCATCACTCAAACCATAAAAGTGAAATTATGATAATAATGTCACCATCTGAGTATTACTCCTTTCCCCATGTATCCAGCAAAGCAAGAAAATATTGTATCAACTCAATATATCTTTGTGAGATATAGTAACTATCAGATTATACCTGGACTTCATGGATGAAGGGTGTCATAATAGTATATTGATTTGAATTTAATATAAATGTAAAAATATATTTAATGGTTTCATGGTCTTTTATAGGGCAAGAATATTACTATCTTATTTAAACTTTCAGGGACTTGCCTTGATATGCTTAAAGCATTATGTAAAATAAATAAAATTCCACAAGAAGTTATATCTTAGGGGAAAATATATAAGTTATATCATGTCACCACTGCCTATTTGTGATTATTTAATTTTAATGAATTGAAACAAAATATAATAAAAAATTCTATTCCTCAGTCATGCTAATCATATTTAAATGCTCAATATGCACACTGGGTAGTGGCTCCCATATTGGATGGTGAAGATTTTGAATATTTCTATTATTGCAAAAAGTTCTATTGGACAGTGCTATTATAGAAAATGTAGCATTTTTTTGCAGGGGATTTTGTATATTTTTTGTTGATTTTTTTGGTTCATTATGTATACAATGTGGAATGATTAAGTCAAGCTAATTAATATATATATCACCTCCCTTACCTTTCATTTTTGTGGTGACATATTTGAAATTTACACAGTTATTTTGAAATGTATATTATATTATTATTGACCATAGTCACCTCTCTGTACAGTAGATCTCAAGCCTATTGCTCCTATGTCTGAAACTCTGTACCCTTTGAACAATAGCTTCACTTTTTTTTCTCCCCCAACACAGCCTGGGCACCATCATTCTACTCTCTGTTTTTATGAGTTCAAGATATTTTGATTCCACATTTAAGTGAGATAATATGGTATTTGTTTTTCTGATCCTGATTCATCCATGTTGCAACTAACAGGATTTTCCCCTTTTCAGTATGTATATGTACCACATTTTCTTTATCTATGTATTTACTTTTGGGCTCTCAAGTTGATTCCCTTTCATGGCTATTGTGAACAATGCATCAAAGAACATCCTTTAACGTATCAATTTCAGTTCCTTTGGATGTATACCCAGCAGTGATGCTACTAGATCACACAATAGTTTTGTTTTTAGGTTTTGGAAAAACCTCTGTATCAATTTCAACAATGGATGTGCTAATTAATTTTTCAACCAACAATGTGTAAAAGTTACTTTCTTTTGCATCTTCTCTAATACTTGTTTTCTTTCATTTTTTAATACAAGTCATTCTGATACTTCATTAGGGTTTTACTTTGCACAATTAGTGAGGCTGATCATTTCTTCATGTACCTATTGATCATTTGTAGGTCTTCTTTTGAGAAATGTCAGTTCAGGTTCATTGCCCATTTTTTAAATTGGATTATTTGTTTTCTTGCTATTGAATTGTTTGAGTTCCTTATATATTTTGAGTATTAATCTCTTATTAGATATATGGATTCCAACTCCCATTCTGTTACTTATTGATTATTTTTGTGTATGTGAAAAGTTTACTTTAGTAAGCTTATAAAAAAAAAACCAAACAGGTAAGGTTAAAGTAACTTACCAAAGACAAAGAAATAGAGACATAAAAAAAGGAAGAAGAAAATTGTACAGAGGAATATTAGTGATAGAATAACAATTGATCACAAAACTTAGTTCTGACTTAGCGGATAGCAAAGAGGGCAAATATGATAAATATCAGTATTCTAGCAAAAAGGAAAAATATGCTCATAAATTTATGAAGCAGAAATATCTGCTTTGTAATATTAAGTGTAACTTAAGAAATAAAACTAATAAAGTAAGTGCACTTATATTTATTACTCATGAAAACATGAACCTAGAAAAATAAACATATAACAAGTATATTCAACATATATAACAAGTATAATCAAACATATTTAAGCAACAAAAGAAGAACATTTGGATGCTTACTGACATTAAATAGCTATTTACAAAATGGCAATATTACTGACCATTAAGACACAAGTTCTTATGAGTCTGACATGCCTATAACCTTCTCTTTCAGTAATTTTTTTCTCCCATCTCTTTCCCGCTAAAATGGCATCAGATGAAAAGGAAGTAAATGATCAGGCTCAACTGATTCTGCATGCCAAGGCTAGTGCTGGGCATTCAAGATGGATGGGAGGAATAGAAAGCTGAATGTACAGATTTGGAACTAAATTTTCATCTTTTCCTTATTGTCAAAAATGTTAATTGAGAAAAGGACTACATATTCTTATAAGCAGCATTATTCTTGAAAAAATGTAAATTAACAGAGCCTTAATAATCTCTCCTATAAAGACTCATTTTTTTCATAATTTTTTATAACATCTACCATTAAATCTTATCTTGGCACTGATATAATGAAGACATTAAACAAATGCATATGGATCCCCTTGTGATAAATTCTGATATGTATAAATTATCATTTACTATATATACATATATCTTTATCATAAAACCATTTTTCACTCCCTGGCCTTGAATCCCATAATAAATTTAGCATTAAAGGTCCTCAGGGTAAAGAGCCTTAGGAGCATAAAGAAAAGAGAGTGACAGTGTTGTTAACACCTCTGATGCAATGGCATTGGCAATATCCTCATTTTACATTGGTGATTATTTTGTGGAAGTTCATTTTATTGTTATGTTTTCTAATTTATATTACTTTTTGTTGAGAGCCACAGCCAATCAGAATGGCCCTTGGCATTTTGCCAGAAGTAATGCTTGAGAGGTGAGCCATTAAGATGATATTCAATTGTATATAGACCCCTGCTGTCCGACTCCAGTGCCCGCTACTTTGGAGTTCTCGCAGGGATTCCTGGGGAGTTCACATTGGTTGATGAAGTGTCGGTGGAGGGAGTTCCGGTTGGTGTGTGGGGTTCCTGGAAGGGCCGCGTGGGTGGTGTTCGTGTGAGTTCGGAAATAAAGTTTGTTCCTGCTTGAGTGGCTTGTGATTTGTGCCCAGCCAGACTGCGGCATTTGGTGGCCCGTACGGGGAACGCCTGAAGCTTGGGGGTAAGTGAGAGCGAAAGAATGGGTGACCATTTCAAAAAACAATGTGTTCTTGTTTTGATTTCTTTTGTTTTTGTTTCAAGCTGCCTGTCGCTAGAACTTTCTCAGGCAAACTGGGAAAAATGGTTGGCTCAAGGTTTGAAGTTGTTCGGCCCTGAGGAAAAGATAAAGATAGACCACGAAAATACATTTCAAGAATATAGGGAAATTGATACAACGATTTTTTGTTCCGTTTTTATTTCATTCTGTTTCGGTTTTGTTTTGTGTTATCTTGTTGGGTTGCGTTGTCTTTGTAGTAGATTAGAAATTACTAAAAAACAAACCGAAAGAGTGTTAAGTAAATTGTTAGAGGTTCAGACTATGGAGGAAGACATTTTGGATCAAGTAAAAGAGAAGGTCTCTCTAGCTAATCAGACAGAGGAAGACATTTTAGATCAAGTAAAAAAGAAGGTCTCCCGAGCTAGTTAGACAGAGGAAGAAAATTTAAAGGAGGAAGGACTATCAGGGAAAAAGTTACAACAGGAGGCTGCTACTAACACCTTTCTATTACCAGAGGGCATAAGTGTCCAACCAACAGCTCCACCTTTAGAGACAACATATGCTGGGGGCCCCCAACCCCCGTAGTTGATAGATGGGATCCTGAGACAGGACCTCAAAAATTAGCATGCCCTGTACTTGAGCAGGCAGGAGAGCAGCGAATACACCGTGCTTTAGATTTCAAAACAGTGAAGCAGTTAAAGGAGGCTGTAACAACCTATGGTCCCCAAGCACTCTTCACTGTAAGCATGGTCGAATCCATTACCAACTTGGACATGATGCCAGCAGATTGGGCTAGCGTGTGTAAAGCTGTGCTAAATGGAGTGCAATATTTGTTATGGAAGGTTGCCAATGAGGAATTTTGCACAGAGTAGGCTAGGCGATATGCAGCAGCCGGTTATCCTCAGAGAAATCTAGATATGTTGTTAGGAAAAGGACCCTATGAGGATCAGCAGCAACAAATTAGATATGATCCTGCTATATACTCACAAATTGCTGCAGATGCAGTTAGGACATGGAAGACTTTACAAGGACATGGAGATTTGCAAGGTCAATTATCTAAGGTAATACAGGGAGCTAATGAAACTTACACTGAATTTGTAGATAGGCTTATTCAAACAGCTACCAGAGTTTTGGGGGATACAGAACAAGCAATGCCATTAATAAAACAACTGGCTTATGAGCAAGCAAATCGTTGATGCAGAGAGGTCATTAGATCATGGAAACATGAAGATTTAAACACATATATTAAATTATGTAGAGACATTAATGAACAAGGGCAAGTCTTGTCAGCTGCAGTACAACAGGCTTTAGATGCCAGGCCAAAAACATGCTACAATTGTGAACAAACAGGACATTTTAAAAGGAATTGCCCCATAGGAGGAGGGTTTAACAAAACTAGGTATCAAAGGGGTAGAATACCAGGTATTTGCCCACAATGCCATAGAGGGAGACATTGGGCTAATGAATGCCATTCTCAAACCACCATAGAGGGTACTCCATTATCAAAAAATGGACAAGGACCAGGTGTTTACTCACGATCTCATGGAGAAAGGCATCGGGCTCCATTGCCAAAAAATGGACAGGAGGGTCCAATGCTCCAGGGCCCACGACCACAAATATACGGGGCTCTGGAGGAACTGAGCAACACCATCAGGGTAGTGCCCAGGACACATTATCCATCAGATTCCTCATTAGACAAACCAGAGGGAGTGCAGGATTGGACATCTGTGCCTCCGCCAGAGCAGTACTAACTCCAGAGATGGGAGTTCAAATCATTCCCACAGGAGTAAAAGGACCTCTTCCCCAAGGAACAGTAGGCTTATTAGGACACAGTTCTTCTACTCTAAAAGGACTTATGATAAGTCCTGGGGTAATTGATCCTGATTATGAAGGTGAAATAAAAATTATAGCTAGTTCTCCAAGAGGTATATCAGTAATTTCACCAGGAGATAGAATAGCATAATTATTAATAATATTCAGCCTACATGATAAATTTTCCAGTAGTACTATGGAAAGAGGTTCCAGGGGATTAGGCTCCACAGGTGTAGATTGGGCTATGCTGTCTTTAAATTTAGATTCTTGCCCAATGCTAAAACTAAATATTCAAGGACATGAATTTAATGGGCTACTGGATACAGGTGCAGACCTTAGCATCATCTCTCATCAAGAATGGCCAAAACATTGGCCGTTACAACAAGCCACTCAAATGCTTCGAGGCCTAGGAATCGCAACTAATCCCTATAGAAGTGCAATGGTATTAGATTGGAAGGATCCTGAAGGATGTGAAGGAACTATACAGCCATATGTATTGGATCATCTTCCTATAAATTTATGGGGACGAGATGTCCTAGATCAATTAGTTTGACATTAACAAATAACATCAATCAAATGCGCCCACTATTATGGCTAGACAAGGTTTTTAGGAAAGAAAAAAGATTAGGAGAAAAAGGACAAAGTATAGTGGCGCCAATACAAATAGATCAAGAAATAGATAGACATGGATTGGTTTTTCAGGAGGGGTCACTGAGACAATAAAAATTATTTGGAAATCAGAAAGACCAGTATGGGTTCCTCAGTGGCCCCTGACTAAAGAAAAGATACAAGCAGCCCATGACCTGGTCAAACAACAATTAGCGGAGGGACATATACAACCTTCCATATCTCCCCCATAATACTCCCATTTTTGTCATTAAAAAGAAATCTGGTAAATGGAGATTATTGCAAGATTTAAGAGCCATTAATAATGAGATGATTATTATGGGACCTGCTCAATCGGGGATTCCTCAATTGTCTGCTTTGCCAAAAACCTGGTATGTTTTAGATATAGATATTAAAGATTTTTTTTTCAATTCCAATTCATCCTGAGGATAGTCCACGTTTTGCATTTACTATCCCTGCACTGAATCATGAAGGTCCCAATCAGAGATATGAATGGAAAGTACTCCCTAAAGGGATGGCTAACAGCCCAACTATGTGTCAAATTTATGTCAACAAAGCAACCCAGCCACTTAGAAATCAAAATCCTGAACTACAAATATTTCACTATATGGATGATGTATTATTAGCACAAAAAGATAAAAACACATTGCTGGAATGTTATGCCACACTTACAAACTTATTAAATAATTATTATCTAGAGATAGCAATAGATAAAGTACAATTAAATTTTCCAATCAATTATTTAGGAGTTCTATTATCTTTAACTATGGTCCGTCCACCAAAAATTCAAATATGAGTAGATCAACTCAAATCACTTAACGACTTTCAAAAGTTATTAGGAGACATCAATTGGATAAGGCCTTATCTAGGCATACCAATAGGAGAGTTAGGACCTTTATTTGATATCCTAAAAGGTCCATCAGATACAAATTCACCTTGCATGTTAATGCCTGAAGCAAGAAAGACATTAAAAATCATTGAAATATATATGGAAAATATGCATTTGGATAGAATTGATATAAGTTTGCCTTTATTATTTATTGTACTACCAACAAAAAATATTCCTACAGGAGTATTTTGGCAAGAAGGTCCATTATTTTGGATACATTTATCTTATTCTCCTAACACTATTCTTACTAGGTATCCTGAGGCTGTAGGACAATTGATACTCAAAGGAATAAAAGCAGCAAAGGGAGTGTTTGGAATTTCTCCCAATAAAATTATTACCCCATATACTATGGATCAAATTGATGAGTTAGCCAATGAGTTAAATACTTGGGCAATAATCATGTATAAATCTAATGATTCATTTGATAATCACTTACCATCTAATCCTTTATTGTCTTTTTAGTCTTCGAATCCTGTAGTTTTTCCAAAAATGACAAGAAAAACACCTATCATGAATGCTCCAAATATATTCACTGATGAGTCAAATAATGGTACAGCAGCAGTAGTTACCCCTGATCAAACTTTTACATTTTTAGTGCCCAAACAATCAGCTCAAAAGGTAGAGCTTAATGCAGTATTACAAGCTTTTGTGATGTTTAAAGATTCTGTATTTATTTTCTGACAGTCAGTATATAGTTAATGCTATAGTATCCCTTGAAGATGCTGGTAGGATTTCCCCTTCCTCTACTGTTTTCTCTTTGTTTTCCACTATACAAAATCTAATCTGGGACAGAAAGGATCCATTCTTTATAGGACATATCAGGGCACATACAGGATTGCCTGGAGCCCTTAGTTTGGTCAATGATTTAGCAGATAAAACTACACATGACATACATATTTTTTCTACACTAGAAGAAGCTACAAATTTTCATAAAAGATTCCATGTCAATGCTAATACTTTACAAAAGTGTTTTAAAATAACTAAGGAACAAGCTAGACAAATAATAAAACAATGTCAAAATTGTGTGACCTTTTTACCACAAGTTAATCTTGGAGTCAATCCTAGAGGACTGATACCTAACCATATTTGGCAGATGGATGTCACACACTTGCCAGAATTTGGAAAATTAAAATATTTGCATGTTACAGTTGATACTTCTTCTGGATTTTTGATGGGCTCCCTTCATGCTGGAGAGAAAACTAAAGATGTTATAGCTCATTGCTTACAAAATTTTGCCACTGTGGGCGTTCCAAAACAGTTAAAAAAAGATAATGGTCCTGGTTATACTTCTACCTCTTTTAAACAATTTTGCTCATCATTTGGCATTACTCATATAACAGGAATCCCATACAATCCACAGGGACAAGGCATAGTTGAAAGAGCTCATCAAACTATTAAAATGTACTTTTTAAAGCAAAAAGAGGGAATTGGGAAGGGGTATTTATCCCCCAAAGTAAACTTTTTACTCTAAATTTTTTAAATTTGGATTCATCAGGGCTTAGTGCTGCGGAAAGGCATATGTGTCCAAAAAATGTACATAAGCCTAAGGTACTTTGGAAGGATATTCTAACAGGACTATGGAAAGGTCCTGACTCAGTGATTGTCTGGAGTTGGGGGTCTGTTTGTGTGTTTCCACAGGGAGAACAGCAGCGGATTTGGATTCCAGAAAGACTAACTAAAGTGATTTCTACAGACCAAAAAGAAGATGACTTGGCTCAAATCTGTAACAGCTGATATCCTTACATCTGCAACGGTGGTTCTCCCATACCTGGAGGGTAATGAATAATGAACACCATTAAAGCCTATTTCAAATGTAAAAAACCTTGGGGCTTGCTTGTGGGAATACCTTCAGACCCATTATGCAAGTTATAGGAAAAAGAATGGGATATCCAAAGAAAAGTCAAACCCATGTGGTAACCAGGATGCCTTTTTCAATATCTATTTTATTATTGCCTTTTCCCACATCATGAAGTTCTATTTTATTTTTTGAGCTCATACAGACCTAGGTTAATGTTTTTCTGATCAGTTCTATTTTTTGACTGTGGAGTTTTTAAACATTGCAATGGAGATTTCACCTGTGAAAAGCTACAAGGTCTTTACTATTATGTTATGTGTTGTATGTATTGTGTTATGTGTGCACATTTCTGTTTTGTGTTGTATAACTGTATGTGCGTATGTCCATATATCATATATGAGGAGGGCTCATGAAAAAAATGGATCCAAATATGTTTTTTATTCACGTGATTTAAATGGTTTAATTTAAATTAGGTAAACAGCTGTTGAGGATTGTTTTTAAAGGTGGTTAACAGATCTATTTGTTTACTTTCATCTTTCCTTTTCATTATATTTAATAATTCTGTTCAGGATAATGTAAATTGTTCAGAAAATTGTTTTCTTAGTGCCTGCTGGAATGTTACATATTTTTTTTTTTTTTTTAGCCATCATTGCCAGAATCCTATCTTCATCCCAGTACCAGTGAAGACAAAGATAAAACCAAACTACAGCTTCTACGATAGCTATTACAACAAACTGTATAAGCTGATGCATCATTGAATAATAACTCAACAAGTGATGCTCAATCAAGGAGTCGATTTACTTTGGGAGGAAATGAACATATTGATGGATTCCTCTGCTTTGAAGTGCTTGCAGAACTTGCCTGGACTATGTATCACTTGTATGCATTGTGAACTATCTTTTGGTGCTGCGAATTGTGGTAGTGCTGGGGCATCTTTGCTGATGGTGTCATCGGTGGTACAATTTTTCCAAAAGGAACCGTCATTTGGCTTGATGTCCTGGTATTTTGCATCCTCCTCCCTTCTGCTTGTGATGGTCTAAAATTTGGGGGCCAACAGAGGTGAGGCTAAGAACCTCATCCCCCCACTGGCACCAAGGCCAAATTTGGGGACCAACAGAGGTGAGGCAAAGAACCTAACCCCCCCACTGGCACCAAGGACAAATTTGGGGGCCAACAGAGGTGAGGCAAAGAACCTCACCCCCCCACTAGCACCAAGGACAAATTTGGGGGCCAACAGAGGTGAGGCAAAGAACCTCACCTCCCCACTGGCACCAAGGACAAATTTGGAGGCCAACAGAGGTGAGGCAAAGAACCTCACCCCCCCACTGGTGCAAAGGCCTATCCACAAGTATGGCTGTATGCTGGACCAGTAGTCAATGACAGGTAAGATCCAATTGCAGTGGTACCAACCTAAGACAGGAGGCTGACCCCTTGAGGTCAGCTCATCCGATGATGGGTAAAGACCATATGTAGTATTGGACAACCTAAGACAGGCATGGTCCCTAAGCTACATGCTTGCTGTTTAATTAAACAGAAGGGAGGAGATGTTGAGAGCCACAGCCGAGTCAGAATGGCCCCTGGCCTTTTGACAGAAGTAATGGTTGAGAGGCGAGCCATTAAGATGATATTCAATTGTATATAGACCCCTGCTGTCCGCCTCTGGTGCCCCTTACTTTGGAGTTCTCGCAGGGATTCCTGGGGAGTTCACGTTGGTTGGTGAAGTTTCGGTGAAGGGAGTTCCGGTTGGTGTGTGGGGTTCCTGGAAGGGCCGCTTGGGTGGCGTTCATGTGAGTTCGGAAATAAAGTTTGTTCCTGCTTGAGTGGCTTGTGATTTGTGCCCAGCCAGTCTGCGGCAACTTTTATTCATTGGGTATTTATTAGTTCATATCAAATTAGTGACTTAAGAAACAATAAGCAGTTATTATCCCTACTATTTCTATGGGTCAGGATTCCATGATCAGGTTGTAGGCAAGATTGCAACCAGGTTTTGATGGTTATCTGAAGACTAAGAGATGCCTGGATTATGTGTTTTCAATGAGATCCACTCTAGTGGCTGGGGAGTTGGTGCTGGGTATTGATGAGAGGTTTCATTTCTTCCCCATTGTGGGTCACTTTGCTGGTCTCCTTGACCATCCTCAAAGCTAGGTGGTTGCCTTCCTTTCATAGTGAGTGACTCAAAGATCACAAAGCAAAGACAAAAATACCTTTATGACCTTGCATTAAAAGTCATATACTAAGTCTTCTGCCATATTTTATTTAGTAGAAGTGAGTTACTATGTCAGGTCCATATTTATAGGGCCCAAATTTTGACGATATTAGGACCTCAAATTTTCAAAACACATTTTAAAATCATCAACATTTAGTGAATTTTTAAAAATTATATTACATTGAGCTCAGGCATTAAGAGTAAATTAATGAGAAAAACCAAAATGATCCTTGAAATGAAGAGCAGATGTGAATAATAAATACCAAGTTGCAAAATATAAACATTAAAGAATGCTCCTATATTAATTTGAAAGTTTTATTGTAATTTGGATGCATACTGTAGTGGGAGAAGAGAAGAGGAGATAGCCAAATACTTATTTGACTGATTTTATTATAAATTGGTTCTTTAGTTCTGAATGATGCTGAGACAAGAATGTTTCTCTTATGGAACACTTTTGTGGCTTCTCGGGAACTTGTCTGTTTTCCCCTTCAGCTGTAACTTTATTAATATATAGTGGTTCTTCTTCAGATCATACCATTTTCTTGTGTGCTCCTGGTCGTACTTAGCTGTCTTTCGGTTACCTTACCATAGCAGTAAGCTCTCTGGGTTAGGGACCTTCAAAAAATGGTCCCATACTGAAGTCCAAACCATGAATTTCACAGATTTTCCCTAGGATTTAGGGCTGCTTTTTTGCAAGAGACAAGTTACTGAAGCTTCTAAAGGCTCTTTTTTTTTTTTTTTTTTTTTTTTTGCTTTATCAGACATGAAGTTCCTCAACCGTTTAGAGCTGTTTTACTTCCAAAACAGCAGCGTGGTGACAAATGCCAACTTGTTTTGCCAGACTTCCATAGTTTTGGCTGATGAGGAGACAATGAGTCCAAACATATTTAGAGTTTATTATTTACTGCACAGCAAAAAAAGTGAGTTTTTCATTTTCATCAGTTTCCTTTTCCCTCTAAGTCTCCAGAAAGTCATTTTAAAAAAAAAATTATTTTTTTTTGGTACTGGAGATTGAACTCAGGGGCACTCAACCACAGAGCTGCATTCCTCAGCCCCATTTTGTATTTTATTTAGAGACAGGGCCTCACTGAGTTACTTAATGTCTCACTGTTACTGAGGCTGGCTTTGAACTCATGACCCTCCTGCCTCAGCCTCTTGAGGCGCTGGGACTACAGGTGTGTGACAACAATCCTGGCTTCCAGAAAATCATTTAAGTAGATCCAGGTGGATTTAGTACCCACAGTAGGTCTGTGTCAGAATTCCAGAGCACCAATCATAGGATATCCTCCATCTTACTAGGGACGGCTGGCAAACCTGAACAACCCCTGTGTAGAAAGACATTATCTGTGTTACTCTAGACAATAAGCATCCTCTCTGGAGAAAGGTGGGAGGCATCTCTATTTTATCACCTTTTGATGTCTCTAGCAAATATGTCTTTGTCTTAATTCAACATAAATGTAAATAAATTTGCTCCAGAGTAAATTTTTTCTATCTTTTGTTTCCACCCTTTCTGGGCCACCTGCAAACATTTCTGAAAACATAGCCATGAAGTAAATAGGCTTTGAATGCTGAGACATGTAGAAACATGAATGATTCATGAATTATACTTGTTATGGAAGGGTATAGGCTTCTAGAAGCAGGTCAAATAATTTCACAATCATTCTCATTATGTCCTACCTAGTTGGTAGGTTATGGTATGTTTTGATCCTACTTATGAGCAAATGATTTTTAAATATGAGTAACCAGGTTCTCAGATCTATCATTTCAAAATACAGATTTTGTATGTCCTTTACTTTGGAATGTTTTATCTATTGTACCTTGATGCCACATCAGAAAATTTTCAAATAAATAACCTGTTACTTTAACTATCAGATCAAGGAGAAATTAGGACAAAGCATTACTAAGGAAAAGTAGTCATTATAATTTAATAAAATTTCTCTTTGGTTTGAAAATATAAAATACTCAAAAACTATATACTGTACATAGTATATAGTTTTAAATACATATAAAAACGGTGCATGTATAACAAAATTTACAGATATATCATCTTTCTAGGAAATATCAACACTTTCTTGTTCATTTCATACATCCTTTTAAAAACATTTTTTTTTAGTTGTAGGTGGACACATACCTTTTTATTTTATTTACATGGTGCTGGGGATCAAACTCAGGGCCCCCACACATGAGACAAGTGCTCTACTGCTGAGCTCCAGCCCCAGCCCCTCATTTTATGGTTCTAGTAATACCTTGATACCACACCAAATGAGAAGAAAATAAGCAAATAATATAGGCCTATTTCCCACAGAAAAACACAATATATAAAAAAATTAGTGAATAGAATTCATCATTATCAAATTGGATTTATTCAATGAATGCAACATTGGTTCAGAAATATGAAATTAATGTATTTCACTCTAATAACAATTTAAAATATAAGAATGATATAATTAACTCAAGATATAAGATATATAAAAAATACTATAAATTCAATATTTAAAAACACTCTTAGAAAGCAAATTATAGATGAGAGGTTTTTTAACCTAATGAATACATCCATAAAAATTCACACTAAATATCACTAAGAGAATTTACTTCAAAGGCATAAATACCTGATGTCACTAACTTTAATTCATCATTTTATTAGTTATCAGTCATTTCAGTAAGGCAATTAGCAGAATAACATTTGTTTATGTAAAAAAATCATTAAATTAGTATTTTCAGCCAATATGATTGTATGCTTAGAAAACAAAGGCATCTACTGGCAAATTATTAAAATTAAAGAGAACTAGTGGTGTAGAACAGGCTATATTTAGAATGTCACTCCAGGGCATTCTTTCAGAGTAGATAATATTTTGATAATATTTACTGGATAAATGAATTAATATCACCAAGTCTAAGAAGAACTCTGCTTCCAATAGAGAAAGTGCATGCTTACAACATGATAAGTGCTATAGAGAAATGATTACATTAACAGGGCTAGGGAAGAAAATGGCTAATTTTTTCTGGGTGCCTCATGAGAATCATGACAAAATAAATGACAGATAAGCTGAGCTCACCTTTCAACTGGATGAACCAACTGGGAGTAAACTATTGCCCTGCATCTTAGTTTCCCCACTAAGTGTATCAGAGGATTGTTGAGTCAATTAGATAATGCCTGTAAAAGCACTTTTTAACATAAATATTCAAAATTTTGTTTTTTATTTTTTCTTGATTATCTTTTTAGAGTCCCTTGCTTACTTGTTAATTGACTGTGATTGCTTTGTTTCAGTTAAATCAGTGACACCTGGGCGTTCACATTCTTTCTTTTGTTTTACTGGTACTGCACAAAGTGTTAACAGCCTATTTAAAGGGGAAGAATTAATCCCAGGTTTTGTCTTTCATAGAAATTTTGCCTCTAGTCCAAGAACTTGGCTAAATTGCAAATTATTTGAGAGTCATGAATAGTGTCCAAATGATAAAAAAATTTGCCTGATTAGAACATTAATTCATGAATTTAAATTTTATGTGACTTTAAAAAAATTTAATCTCTTTTGCCACATGATGGTAGTGTTGCTTCTCTTGTTAAGACACAAAAATAGATTTCAGATGCCAGTTAAAATTGTAAAAATTATATTTCTCTAAGGAGACCTAACAATAAAACATTAGTTTCATAAAGAAAAAAGACTCCTACACAGTTATGTTATTTTTAAAGAGCAGGAAACATCAATGCCAGTGTTTCCTGAGGAGAATTGCTATTTCTTCTTTTGGAAACAGATCTTTGCATGTCAGGAATGTTCTCATCATCTCTTTTCTAAGGGAATCTTGTTTTAGGCATTGTCTTTCAAATTACTGCCCCCTTTTAATTGGGTTGACCAATATAATTTGTTTCCTTGTAAGTTGATGTAGATATTTATCTTGAAGAAAAGAAATCTTAAATGGCATTTAAATTGATTGTATTCCATGTAATTTTTTATAGCAGATTTAGGATTAGAAGCCAATTTGGGAGTTGTCTAGTGTGACCCTCTATAAGCATGCCGTAATTTCTTCTGCATTATCTACAACAGATGGCCAGGCAGTTTCTTAAGCGCGTCTAAGGATGCCCTTCAAAGCAGACACTTTCATTGTAGGACCCCTAGAAAAAAAACTTGTTTGCTTTTATGCTCAACATAATGTGGTGTTGCTTGGAAGCTGTGTAGTTTCTGTTTGCCTGAATTCAAAACCATGTCATTTGTCTGGAGGCACCCATCTTGTCGAGAGAGAGAGAGAATGAGTCATAGGATAAAATTATGAAATGTAGTTAATTCTCTGCATACGGTAGTCAGTTCACAATCTGTCCCACAGATCACAAGATATTGGGAGATATAACATGCTACATTTTGTACTCTTAGAGATCCTGGCTTAACAAGTCAGAAATCACTTCTTTTTCCTCATGATCACCATGGACTTACTGAAATAGACAACTAGGAAGTACAGTTTCCAGTAACAGTTTTACAATAGACAGGTTTAGTGGTGGAAGTAAATTTCTTTGCCATTTTCTGCATTAATCAGCTTTTTCCATATAAGGAAATATATAATATAGGCTACTTATGAAGAAGAAATTTATTTACTCATAGTTTTGGGAGGTTCAAAGATATGATGCTAGCATGGGGTCAATTTTCAGCTTCATCACATCATAACAGATAGCAATGGTGGGAATTTGTGCAGGACTCGGCTAGAGATGACATCACAAATTAGGAAGAAGAGGGACAGCTGTATGTAAGGCAGGGAGAGGGGGCAGGCTAAGGCTTGCATAACATCCTTCATGTGGGAACTACTGAGGAGTCCCAGAACACCTTTTGAGGACAGGCTCCCAAAGGCTTAAGGGCCTCCCATGAGGCCCCACCTCTTAAAGATTCTATCACCTTCTCATAGTGCCACTCTAGGGACCAAGTCTTCAATCATAATCTACCCTTGGGGGATATTCCAACCACACCCAAACCATAGCATCTGATTACTCTGGTCTTGGAAGTAAAGTTTCCAATAACAGGTTGATAATAAACAAGTTTTGTGGAAGAAATAAATTCCTTTGCCATCTTGTCCAGTGGAGTGCTGGTAGGTTGAGAAGCAGGTTTTCCTCACCAGGGCCTTGGTTTTGTATTACATGTCTCTGTTTTCTCAGGAGACACTTTTCACTTTACCCAGGAATCTAGTCACTGTGACCTGTTGAAATTAAAATGGTAAGAGAGACATTTGTGGAAAGTTTTTAAGGGAGTTTACAGAAGTCTGTCAGTGGCACCACAGCGGGTTCAGAATGCATTGTTCAGCTTTGCAGATTTAGAAATGTTCTCTTATCTGTTCAGTTAGGGGTGGATTATGTTCTGGGGGAACATACCACATTAACTGGTCTCAGAAGAGAAAGTGATATGACCCTGAGTGCATCTTTTTTTGAGAGGGGAGTGGTGCCAGAGATTGAACTCAGAGCACTGGACCACTGAGCCACATCCCCAGCCCTATTTTGTATTTTATTTAGAGACAGGGTCTCACTGAGTTGCTTAGTGCCTCCCTTTTGCTGAGGCTGGTTTTGAACTTGCTATCCTTCTGCCTGAGCCTCTAGAGCCTCTGGGATTACAGGCATGAGCCACCACATCTTGCCTGAGTATGTCTTATTTTATTCACCACGACAAATTTGCCTGGCAGGTAATTTAAACTGATATGCTAAATCTAAAACTGATATGCTCATTGCTTATAGCATATCAGTTTTGCAGGTGTATCTGTTCCAGAGAATATTGTGCCAGGTACAGAGAAGAAACAGAATCTCATGGGAAATATCGTTTATGCAGACGGCTAATCACTGCCATTTTTTACTCATTTTTCCTGGCTGTATTTTCAGATGGTGATATTAATGACTTAGGTCCCAAATTCTTATTTGGGTCCTGAAGTCACCATGACATACTAACTGAATAGATTCTTATGATTTTAAATTTTATGTTGACTAAATCTGGAATTTAAATAGGAATCAGTTATTTTTCAAATGTATGCCATTTTCTCTGTTACTATACATAGAGCATTTTGATAAAGAGAAAGTGGAAAAAATAAATTTGGATTAGACATACCAGATATCTGATTAAATAATATATAAAGGGTGAAAAATTGACATAATAAAAAGGAATGGAATAGCAATGTGAGAATACAGAGTTAGATAATAATTGATTTGATTATCTTTTCAAATAGAAAGCCAAATTAAGATTTTCATATTGGGCTGGGATTGTGGCTCAGTGATAGAGTGCTTGCTTAGCACCGTTGAGACCCGGGTTCGATTCTCAGCACCACATAAAAATAAAGGCATTGTGTTGTGTCCATCTACAAAAAAAAAAAATAAATAAAAGATTCTCTCTTTTTAAAAAAATTACATAATGTCCATCTATTTAAAAACATCAATGTTGACCCTTTTCTACCTGATGAAAGGTATCTATCTGCCTGATAGACATTTGTTCACTCAAAAACTTATGTAACTTGCTGCAAAAGTACTAATGATACTTTTAATAAAAATGACCCATGATAAGCAGAGAAAGAAAAAAGTTCTTTAATGCCAGGACTGTGCTAATCATGAAAGAGATAAAGACGAATAAGACAGTCTCTCTCAAGAAGCTCATGAGCTAGTGGGAGAAGCTAATAAGCAAACAGGCAATGCTAATTAAGTAGAAGATACACAGAGTTAGTGAAGTGCAAGAGAGTTTACCCAATCGGCTCTCTATTGTATTTATAAATAACCCAGAGCTGGTATGCCATTTTTCCATAGTCTTTATCTTGTTCTAAAAGACTTAAAATAAATACCTGTAAAGATGAGATGTGTTTATTTTATGTACGAGCATATTGGTGTAATCAAGGTCCTGATTATGAAAGTTATAGTTTCCAAAGGATGACGTTTTCTTTTCCTTCACCGTTGAAATGGTGACATAGCAATATTTGTCCAATTTCATGATGGCTTCCCCAAACCACCCTGAATTAAGCAATCTAAACAAAAACAATATGCTTGGAATATAGGCACAATCCCTTAGAACTACCTGCTACTAACCACATATGCATAACTCATCTCACCAGAGTGCTGTTGTAAAACTCCTTCCATACAGAATTCAAAATCTTCCACTATATGAAAGCTGTCTTACAGAATTTTCTATAGGAGTCATTATAGCAAAAGTAGTTTCCATGATATTTCTATATAACATATAAAATTATTGTCCAAGACGCTAAGAGTTACATTCATAAAATTCCTCACTTAAACATTCAGCATTTTTTTCCTAAAAGAACATACTATGTTGCATACTCAAAAAATTCAGAGAACAGAGCTTCTGGGCCATTGTCAATCCCTCTTCAGTGAACTATAGAGAATCTGTGCTCTAAATCTGATCATAGGCTGTAGCTTTGACCTAGTCTGTTCCTGTAAGTCAATTCACTGAGAGAAATGGTATTCAATAATGGGTAAATTTCATCTACCCATCAATTCACCCACATGCATTTGTTGAATCATCATTATATGCTGGATGCTGTTCTAGATGTTGGGATTCCAATAATGAATAACATGTCATTCCTATCTCCGGGGAGTTCATTCACACCATATCATGGGAGGCAGACTTGGTAATGATCTACCATATGATAAGTATAATAATTATGTCTTAAACATAGTGTGATATAGACACTGGAGGAGAAGGATTAATTCTGTTTTTCATGGGTGGAGAAAGACTTTAGAAAGAGTCCATTCTTGTACAGATTCTTAAAGACATATACAGCAAATTCTAGGCAGTTGGATGGACAGAAAATATTCTAAGGCAAGGTATATGTGATTCATCCATTCTTTTCATTTTAAGTTCTGTCTTTTAGAAAGTTAGGTGACCAAAAATCTCTTGAGTTTGACTGCACCATTTTATTTTCCTGCAGAATAATTCACTGAACTGTTTAATATTATGTCATATATTTTCCTAATAAATGATTACTTTAAGACTATGGATGCATTATTTATAAAATAATTTTATTGGTATGATATATTTATTTTTCAATCTAAGTGGCGATTTACAAATATTCTTTACATTTTTAGTAGTATTTATCCTTGTCTTTCTTAATTGAGATACACTATTTAGACTCACCTCACATAAAATAGACACTATTACATGTGAAAACTCTGAAAGTCTCTCTTATTGAACCATTAAGTTTTCTTTATCTTAATTGTCCTCCACACTTTTAAAAGACCAATCTTCCAAATGGGCCTTCATTTTCCAACTCTTCTTTTGGTGCTTCATGAAATCAAATATTGTCTTATTAAATATTCATTTCCTAACTGGAGCCTATGAATAGACTTAAAATTTTTTTACTGAAAAAAATTTAAAAAGGAATTTTTTCAACTCTAACTTTTACTGTTTACTTTCCTTCATTCATTACAAAACTACTTGAAAAATTATCACATTATATATCATTTTTCTCATTTAATGTGAAATGTTTATTCCAATTGGGTCCAGGTACTGTCCTCATTACACTTTTGGAATTGCTGTCAGTAAGGAAGCCAATGCTCTTCCAGTTAACAAGGCAACTTGCAGTCCTTAGTATTGCTATGGATCCTTAGATTAAGTAATAGCAACTATCTCTTGTTGAAATAAACTGAAAATAAGTTTATGAGAAAAATTTGGAGGCTGGGAATGATCCTCAGTGGTAGAGTACTTGCATAGCCTTTGCAAGGCCCTGTGTTCAGTCCTTACCACTGCCCAAAACAGAAGATTCTGGACAACTCACAGAGCCAACAAGAAGGCTGGGGAACTAGAACTAGATAAGAAGCAAAGGATGCTGTGTAACAGACAAATGACACTTCAGGTAAATGCAGGGAAACACTGGACACCTGGTACAGCCACTGAGTGTGAATTTGCATAGTCACTTGAGACTTAGGTCCTGGGTGAAATATCCAGCTGCTTGAGCCTGGGACTATTGTCCTGATGAACCCTGGCTTTCATTTAGCTTCTCTAGTGGAGATGTAGCCCTTGGCATGAAGCAAAACTTTTTCCCAAATAAAAAAGGATGTTTTAGATGTTGAAAAGCAAAATACAGTGTTCCCTCCATAATCATTCTGTCACATTTGGTACCATTATCCAATCACTTCTTGAAATCGTTTCTTTACTTGATGTCCAAATACAACTTAAGATTTTTCTACTGTTTTTGTCTCTCTATTACTTATAGGTTAGAAATAAAACCTGTAACAAGGCATCCAATGCCCTTCATAACATTGCCCCCCTACTTTTATTCTGTTACTAAGGAATGAAACTGGGAGATGCTCTACCACTAAGCTATATCCCCAGCCACTTTTATTTTCTACTTTAGGACAGGATCTTGCTAAGTTGCTCAGACTGTCCTCCAACTTGAGATCCTCCTGTCTCAGTCTTACCAGCTGAGTGACTGGGATTACAGGCGTGGGTCACTGTATGTAGCAATCATTGCCCTTTAGATTTGGGTGTTGTGTTCCTTTTCTGATCCCAGCTCTTCTTTCCTCTGTTCTTTGTCAGGTACCCTTGATTCTTGACACAATTGACAAAGCACTTGTAATTCTGTCAGCATGTCATTTACCTAGAAACATCTGGAAAAGTCTTTCTTATTCTTGGTTTTTGCATTCCTCTTTCAAGGTTCAGATCAGTTGTAGGAAGCCTTCTAGAACTTCCTCTGATCAAAATCAATCATTCCCTTTCCCACTGCCTTCCCTTTGTACTTTAGTTACTTTGTAACTCTCTCTTCCTAATTGATTCTTCAAAGGAAAACAATACTGTGTTTATATTTAGTGCCATGTTAGTTGAATTAATTTTGAATCATCTAAAATGTTTTCTGTATCTCTCCTGGATATAAATTATAAGATAATAAAAAGTAACATTACAGTGCCTGGTATTTCTCATCCCAGGTTTTTCAATTATTCAAAATACTATTGTTTTCATTTATTATGTATAATTAAAAGTATCTTACAAAGTACATTTCCATTTAATGAAAATGTTCTTAAAGTATCTTTCTCCTGAAGATCTGGATATACTTCAACAAAGATGGAGTTGCTCTACTGAGGAGGATGCTGGGGTAAAATAGGGAAAAGAGTCTCTTTCTATTGTGCATTTACTGCTGTCTACAACAGAAAAAAAATCCGATGTTGCCAGCAGCCTAATGTAATTACTGGCATAAAGTTTGGTAGTGTATTTTCAAAATCAGCATGGCAAATCCTGAGTGGAAGGCATTATAGCAGCTATTACAAAGACCCTTAAAGTGCCACTCATGTGTAACTCAGTGCTGTTCTGACATGTGCTGGCCATGGGTGTCCCTTTCTAGACCATGTAGTTAAATGCAAATGAAAAGAAAGTCCTTTCATTATTCTGGGATTCTCTGCCACCTACACAATTCCCATGTCTCAGGTAGGAGGCAGAATTAGATCAACCATAGCATGAAAACTCATGCTGAGTGTATGAATTCTGTTTGATATTTAACCATGTTCTCTTCAACATGTGCACTAACAGAAATATTTTCTGAAGTTTATGAATTATTTTCAGACAATAAATTGCCAAGTAGTTTTGAAAAATGCAACAGGCCACATAGAGAATAAAATATTCACCTTTGAACTAGAAATGTCTTCTATGGACAGGGAGATTAATGTTCCATCCATAAAAGAAACTATATGAAAACAAACTATAAGCCAGGGGCAATGACCTTTAAGAATTAAGTGGTTTTAAATCTTAGGTATTAACTTCATTCTCTCTAAGGTAATGGCACAGGTGTAACTAAATCAATGGATAATGTGCATTCCTGAAAATCCCTCATAAAAGTACATTCCAGAGCAATTCGTATGTTTGTACTAAATTCTAGTTTTGGAAATATAGATTTATATAGCACACAAGCTCTGCGGGAGAACAGAAGATAGATACGCCAAAACAAACAAACAAGCAAATAAATGAAGAATGACAATCTCCAACCAATAAATCTGAAGGCAGACATGAGCTCTAGTTACTCTTTGGCAATGGTAGAAGAAAGCACAGTTGGCAGTGGGAGAATGGATAGCCAGCAATGGCAGCCAGTAGAATACTGGTTCTAGATCTGGCATTAGAATTCCTGCTGCTTAATTCTGCAAATCCACATGATTTAAAGAAAAAAAATGTATTTTATACTATAAAGCTTTCTACCCTTATGAAACTAATCTGTTTGACAGCTTTAACTATTTTTCTTTCTTTTTTGGGTGGGGGGTACCAGGTATTGAACTCAGGGGCACTCTACCACTGAGCCATATCCCTAGCCCTATTTTGTATTTCATTAGAGACAGGGATTCACTGAATTGCTTAGCACCTCGCTAAATTGGTTCTTCTGCCTCAGCCTCCTCAGCTGCGGGGATTACAGACATGTGCCACTGAGCCAGGCCAGCTTTAAGTACTTTTATATCATAGATTATCTATGGTTTCCAAAATGTTAATGATAATGATCATAAAAGCATTGTTTTCCTTTATTGGATCATATCTCTGAGCTACTATTTTAAAAAACTGAAGTACATATATGTATGTTCTTTAAAAAATTTTGTATATATATATATATATAATATTATATATTTAATTTTGGGATAGTTTTTCAGGAAAAAGTGTGAAAGAAGGAAGTGGGCAAAACAAGCTGGTTGGGTACTCCGTTTGGTGTACCCCTCTGAGTTACCTGTCTTTCATTGTCTTTGATCTCTTTTATAACTCTGTAAGGTTGATAATATAGATAGTAATGCCATAATTTCTTGTTCATGGAAATGCAAATTGTGTCCCCTGGAAATGCAATTGATCATCACTCTGTGGGTATTAACCAGTTTTGTACTTATTAAGTAAATTCATTTCAATATTCTTATGGTCTTCATATGTATAATTCCTTCAATTATCTTTTGTACCATTTGCAACATATTATTGGTTCTTTCATTATTTAATGGGTTAAAATATTTAACTTAATTTAACTTATGTGTTCATTTAACATTAAGATACATTTTGCTTCTTAAAATGATTTTTAACAGTAGCAAGATAGTTCCTTCCTAAATGTCTCCCACAAGTATTTATTCGGTACATACATGTTGAGAGCCACAGCTGAAGGGGCCCCAGCAAACTTTCAGACTGCCAGCTGATGATTGGCTCACAGCGGCCCCAGCAACAGCTAGCTGATTGGCTCCTCTGCGGTGATGCTCATTGGGCTGTTTCCCTGCTCTTTCAGGCCAAGGAGCTGCTCATTGGGGGACTTTTTTGGCTCCGCCCACATGACCCAGCCAATAGGCCTTAAGAGCAGGAGGATTGTGGGAGGTAGAGAGGCTTGTGGTTGTGGGAGAGGCTTGTGGGAAGCCGGTGGTGGCAGTTGGGCTCTGAGGGTTTTTCCTGTGGAGCTGTTTTGTTTGGCGTGTGTGGTTCTAAAAATAAAGTTAGTTTCTTTTGACAAGTGGCTCTTGAATTGTGACCAGCCAGACTGCGGCACATACTATGGTCCAGACACCATATGAGTCACTGGTATTAAAAATCCAAACTAAAACTACTTTTTTCTTTATTATGTATAATGGTTTTCATACAAATAATGCTATATGGTGTAATAAAAAATGATGCCTCTGGATTTATTTTATTGAATTTGGGCTCAAATTCAAGTTCTCCCTATTTCCTGCTATGTGACTTTTGGAAAGTTACCTTACTTCTCTGAATTTTATTTCCCGCATTTACAAAATGGGTTATGCTAATATTAACCAGGCAAGATTGTTGTGGAATAAAAGAAGATTATGGAAGGGGCTTTCTCGGTACTTAAATGGTGCCTTGTTCTTGATAAGCACACAACGAATGTTAACTCCCATTTGGTCCTTCATGATTTCAATCTTTTTAATCTTGATTTTTGGCCATTGCCCCCTGAATGACAAGTTGTTATTGCTGTTATTACTTAGTACAACTGAAACAACTAATTCAAGTTCAATGAACAAGAATCTAGGCTACTCAAAGTCTATTTAGCTCCCAGCTCAATGAGACTTGCAGGCCTAAACCAAGGAATAAGTTTGCAACCAAAACACCTCCAAATGCTAAGAATCACACTATGCTTAAGGGATTATAATTGTAGGAAAAATGTGATTACAAGAATGACCTACTGCAGATGGCATAAGGTTAGTCCACCTGAACAAATACAGACCAAAATTCATGAAAGTTAAAATTTTCCTATCAGATGCCCAGAAGCAAATGCCCTCTTTCCTGTCCTTGTGTACTTCACAGCGTTTATTTATCCACTTAATGCTAAATCTTCCCTTCACTATAGTCCCCTCCAACTCTGCTTGTCAGTTCTCCTTTAGCAGCCAAACATGTTTTCACCCTTCTCTTATATTCTGTTGCTGGGTAGTTTAAAATTTTAAGTTATTTACAATCCAAATGAATATTTAATGGAATATTCATTATGCACCTTCCGGTTGTTACTTTTCCATTACTGAAGTGACACTGAAGGATGGCAAAGATGCAAATGCCTATTTCTTATGAGTTTAATCTCGACTCCTTGTGTCTTGATATATCTTATCATTTTGTTTGGTAATTAGACTTCTCTGATGATGTTGTAAAATACATATCAGTTGTGAAGGAAAAAGTCATTATTTATCATTAGAGGGTTGGAGAGATGCTCATTTTTCACTGCCCTTACCTGAGCAGCAAGGGCAGAGTGATGCAATTTCAACTTGGAGGACTCGGCTTGATATGATTCTGGGATGGAACAAATAGCCATGAAATTAATCTGAGCATGTTCAATCACTCTCTTGCCAGGGCTTGGCTGGCATCCTCTTGGTAGATGAAGAATAGCTTTCCAGGGTCCCAGCTTCCTCATGAGTGTGAGCAAATCAGAGGGAGATTTGTCCCTGTTACACATCATCTTATAAAAGGTGAGGATGGGGACCAAAAGGAAATGAATTAATGAAGGGAGAAATGTCTTTTGAAGCCAAGAGACTATAAATAGTTCAGTTCTGTCAGCACTGTATTTATGAAGCAAGGCTGTTACCTGAAGTAAGTTGCAGAATAACCTGCCCACGTGTAGTCTTGTGAAAAGGAAAGAAAACAGAATTTGACTTAGAGATTTTTACATCCTAAGGAAAATGAAAGGAATCAAACGTCGTTGGATGGAGATCTCTGGTTTCCAAAACAGGCAGTTTCACTTTCATTTTTTTTCATTGAGCTAATATTTATTGAGTTCCAACTAAATACCAGACACTTTTCTGAGAAGTAAACATGATTCTGAAGTTTTCCAGGTTTAGAGAAAAGGTTCAGTGCACTCTAACAAGAATAACTCATTGGTTATATATTACATCTGCACGAAATTAACTCCTCGGTTATTTTGTTGAGTTTGGTATTTTCCTCTAACTTTTAAAATATATGTATTTCTTTCTTAGGGAAAGTAGTTCATTAGATCACCATATAACAATATACCCTTGCTGTAAAATTTACCTTCAGTTTTTACAAACATGCTGTAAATATCATCCTCGATAACAACAGAAGTCCTAAAGAACACAGAGAGAGTCCTATACTAGCTGCTGAGTGAATATTTTTACATTGGAGATTGCTGGAATCCCTTAGAAGGTACTCTTGCCTATTCAGTCTGAGGTGACCTGCCTCTGGTGAAAATGCTGTGGACTGCCACAGGGAAAAAAGTCAGCAAGACACTCCACTCGGGCGGGGTTGCAATTATTTATTGAGCTTGTTGATAATAAATATGTCACCAGTATTCTACGTGATTTAAATGGGTGACTACATGTCAAGTACCTGGAATAGTGTCTGGGACTTGGTAAACAGGCAGTGACCTTGTCATTTCCAGTAACTTCAGGAAAACCCCAACATAATCTCAAATTTATGCATCGTATTTTCTGATGAGCACTTCCTCTCATTGGAAGTTTCTCTAATTCTCCAACTTTAATAATCCCATAGCCACAAGGGGACTCACAGTCCCTGGCCTTACCACCTTTCACTTTTTCATGACATTGAGTTCCTTTTTACCCAGAATGCTATTTTCATTCATTATAGTTATTCCCAAATATAGTTAATTATCTTGCCTTTCTTTCATTCTTTCTTCTCTCTCTCTCTCTCTTTTTTTGGTGGGGGGGGGTACCAGGGATCGAGCTCAGGGATACTCAACCACTCAGCCACATCCCCAGCACTATTTTGTATTTTATTTAGAGACAGGGTCTCACTGAGTTGTTTAACGCCTCACTTTTGCCGAGGCTGACTTTGAACTCTCCATTCTCCTGCCTCAACCTCCTGTTGCTATTATATGTGTGTGCCACTGCACGGGGCTTCATCCTGTCATTCTTTTGTGCAACATTAACACTGGTTAAAAGTAACATAGGGTTGTTCACTCCTATGTAGATAACAGGGTAGAAAAAAAATCAAGCGCATGGCTGGCTGCCTTCACTCACAATTTGTGATGTGAACCTCAAATGGACTTCAATGCTCCCTGTGGATCATTGTGTTTTCTAACCAATCACTTTCCCACTTCCTTCGTTGACTATTTTATCCCCTTTCTTTGCCTCCAATCTTCAACTCTCCCTTAATCATATTGACTCTCAGTTGCTGGCTTTCAGAAGAAAACTTTTACAATCTTCCATGATCATCTCTAACTACCTGCCATTATGTACGTCGTCTGCCACCTGTTTTTATAGATGAACAGTCCCACTGTTATCTAAGGATGGCATTTCCTTTGGTATGATTGACCCCGGCAATTGTCTCTTCTGCACTAACAATTTCCTGCTCTTTAATGAGTCACTTCTATAAAAATAAATTCTTTTTTGCTCCATTTTGGAAAAAAACAGTAACAACAACAAAAACCTTGACTTCACCTTTTCTTGCTTTTCCAAAAAATTCCTGGCAAGAATGTTTCATTCTTTTTTCAATTTTCCTCCCAATCTATCTTGAACACCTTCAGTCAGACTTTTGCCCCAAGTCATTTTACCAAAACCATTCTTGCCAATGTCCCAGGAAACTTCATGTTGTTGCAATTCTCGGTCTCTCTCTCTCTCTCTCTTTTTTTTTAACTTAAACCATCAGTCGCATTGGATATGCTGGATAATTATTTTTCCCTGTTTTTTTTTCACTAACTTACTGGCATATTCTTTTCAATTTCCTATGCTAATGCCTTGTCTTCTTCCTCCCTGACCTCTTAAACTTGTGTCCCAAGGTTAAGTCCTTGATTAATCTTTTTTGTTTACCTACATTAAGAACTGGCAACCTAAGAACTGTGGCCCCCAATCCAACTTATGCCTGTTTTTTACATTTTTTTTATTAGTTATTGGTAGACCTTTATCTATTTATATTTGGTGCTGAGAATCAGACCCAGTGCCTCACACATGCTAGGCAAGCACTCTACCATTGAGCCACAACCCCAACCCTATGCCTGTTTTGATAAATAAAATTTTTAATGGACAACAGTCATGTTTGCCACTTATGTGTTTTTTGTTTATAGATTTGAGTAGTTATGACAGAGATGGAATGGCTCTCAAAGCTTAAGACAGTTACTATCTGGCCCTTTATAGAACGGAGGTTGTCAGCATTTGATCCACACTTACTCCTTCCCTGGGTACATTCAGAAAGAAGATTGAAGTACAGACTGTCTACTGATATCTCCACTATTTATATTCTCCAGCATTTCAGAACCTCAGAGTTAAAAGTCCTGTTGCTAATGAGACATGTACACTTGGATGTCTGATAATCATCTCACATTCTGTATGTTCAAAATAAAGTTTCTAGTCTTCCTCTCCAAATCTCTTTCATGAGTTGTCTGAGTTAAAGATATCTCTATCTTTTTAGTTGCTAAGGTCAAAAACCTAGAGACATCTTTGCCTTTCTGTCATATCCCATGCCATTTTTTTGTCCGGAAATTCTGATTTCTTTACCTTAAAAATGCATTCAGAATCTGACCACTTCTTCTATTCCAGTACAAGTCATTACAATCTCTTTCCTAGAGTACTGTGATATTCTCTCAATTGGTCTTTTTTTAAGGTCTTTTTTAAAAATATTTTTTTAGATGTTGATGGACCTTTATGTTATTTATTTATTTATATGCAGTGCTGAGAATCCAACCCAGTGCCTCACACTTGCTGGGCAAGCTCTCTACTGCTGAGCCACAACCCCAGCCCTCCCAATTGGTCTTTATGGTTCTATCATTGTTGCCTTCTCTGAATTGTGTTATTTATGATATGGAAACAAGCTTACTATTTTAAAATAGAAATTAAATATTTAAAATAGAAATTAAATGTCATTTCTCTGCTCATAATCCTCCAGTAGTTCTCCTCTCATTGAGAATAAAAGCCAAGCCTGTACTATGGCTAGCTAAGCCTGACCAGACCTTGTCCCCATGCCACACCTCCAAGATCACTTCCCACATCGCCCTGTCTGCTTTTCTCAGCAGTAGCCACACTGGGTTCCTTCTTTGGAATGTTTTACACATAATTTTCTCAGAGATTTTTTTTCCTAGCTTTTCCCTGTTCTAGGAAAGCTTTTCCTTCAGATATTTGAATAGGTTATTGATGAAATATCAAAAGTTTTAAAAATGAGAACTACTGACCTATTATCCTTTAACATTTTTCATATCACTCTCTTCACAGTACTCCTCATTCTCTTTATCCTAATTATTTTTCCTTAAAATTTTATCACATTACAATACATGTAAATATATAATTTGATTATTTTTCTCTCTCACCACTCATCCCTAGAACGTAAGCTCCATGAACATCATAGCTTTTGAGTTTTTTTTTTTAAATGTCAATATTCAAAACCTAGAATAGTGCCTGGCACACAGTGGGTGCTCATTAAATATTCACTGCTGCACAAATGATAGTGTTGGCCATATTTTCATTATTTTAATGAAATAATGTATTAGAATTTTAATTGCATTTTCTATAGCAAGGGGTAGGTAGATATTTCCTATCTTTCATCTAAAGAGTGAAGATTTAGATATGGGTCATTTGAAGCCTCAAAATGTTTCTATCACTAAGATTCTCTAATTGGTATCAGTTTGCCGTAATATGTAACTCTACAAAAAAAATTAACTTGAAAGAATAAACATTGAACTAGCAACTAGATACTCTGTGATGTTTCCTTGTATTCTCCACATACTGTAAAAATGGTGTATCCAAAACACTAAACTGCCTCTGTCACATTCCTGATTTCTGTGGTCTGAATGTTTATGTCCCTTCAAAGTTTTATATTGAAATTCCTATCACAAAATGATGTTACTAGGAGATGAGACCATCAGAGATGTTTAGGTCATGGGAACAGGGCTCTCGTGAATAGGATTACTGTCCATATAAAGGAGATCAAGGAGAGACCTCCCATCAAAGGAAGGCACAGCAAGAAGATAGGCATCTATGAGGAAGACTCACCAGACCCCGAGTCTGCTGGCATCTTCATCTTGGACTTCCCAGCTTCCAGAATGTTGAGAAAGAGATTTCTGTTGTTAATTAGCTACCCAGTCTATGGTATGTTGCTACAGCAGTCCAAACAGACTAAAACACTGATTAAAAGCTTTTTGGTTACTCTCTTTTACCAGTAACAGAAGACACGATTTCTCAGGGTGTGATGTCTTATTTTTATTTCCAGTTTTACCACTTTACCTTTGTTCCAAGCCTATCACCCCAATTGTAATACCTGGAATACTCCATGCTGTCTCATACAGAGTTTTAATTCTTTCTGGAAAATTCCAGCTTGCTTTTCCCATTTACATCACTTAATGAGGCTTATCTCAAATGTCATGTTTTGTCCTAGTGGCAGACTTTGAACTTCTTGGGAGTTAGTTCTTGCCTTTCATAATACTTATCATGTTATCATATTGTTTTATGTGCTTTCTTTTCCAATGGACTCTGAGTTCACTGAGACCGAGACTAATCAATAATCCCTTTTCTAACTTCTTGATTTCGAGATATCTTTAGACTTATAGAATAATTGCAAAAATAGTACAGTTCCCATATTCCCTTAACCAAACTGCCCCTTATAGTAAAATTTTTATATAACCATTACACATTTACCAAAACTAAAAAGTTAATCCTGGTAAAATATTGATAACTGTTAGGGTTTGGATCCTAAATGTCCCCCAAAGGCCCATATGCTAAAAGCTTGGTCACCAGCTTATGACACTGTTGAGAAGTTGTGGAACTTTAGGAGGTAGGGCCTAGTGGAAGGAAGTTGAGCCATTGGGTCATGCCCTTGAAAGGGGTATTGGGACCCCAACCTCTTGCTCTCTCTTTTTGTGCTTCTTGACTTCCATAGGTTATCGGTTTTGCTCCTGGCCACGATCATTTGCCTCAACACAGGATCTAAAACAATGGAGTCAAATGACCACAGACTGAAACCATGAGCCAAAATAATCCTTTTCTCCTTTTGATTTGTTTATTCAGATATTTTGTCACAGTTGTGGAAAAGTGACTAACACATTAACTAAACAATATAACTCCTTTGGATTTCATTAATGTTTTTACCCATGCCGCTTTTTTCTTCTAGAATCCAATCCAGTATTTGGTTTTCATGTTTCCTTTTTCTTTCAACTATGACAGTTCCTCAGTTTTTCCTAGTCTTTCATGACTGTTATGGTTTGGATGTGAGGTGTCCCCCAAAATCTCACGAGTAAGACAATGCAAGTTTAAGAGGAGAAATCACTGGGTTATGAGGCCCTTATTCCAATCAGTGAATTAATAACCTGGTGGGGATTAACTGAGTGGTTACTGAAGGTAGGTAGGGTGTAGCTGAAGGAGGTGGTTCCATTTGGACGTGTCTTTGGATATATATTTTGTGTCTGGCAAGTGTAGTCTCACTTGTTTTCTCTGTTTCTTGATCATCATGTTAGCTGCTTCTCTCTGCCACACTGTTCTGCCGTCATGTTCAGCCTCACCTTGAATTTCAAGGAATGCAGCAAGCTGTCTACGAACTGAAACCATGAGTCTCCAACTAAACTTTTCCTTCTCTAAAATTGTTGTTGTCAAGTCTTTTAGTCATAACAGTAAAAAAAAAAAAAAAATGATGTTGGCACTTTTGAAGAGTATTGGCCAATTATTTTGTAGAATGTCTCTCAATTTGGATTTGTTGATGTTTTTCTTATATTTAGATTAAAGTTCTATATTTATTAATGGGAAGGCTTCCACAGAGGTGATATACCCTTCTCAGTGCATTTTAGTGAGTCGTACACGGTGTTGTGAGGTCTCAGTGGTGATAGATTTATAGAGGAGTTGCAACACTAGTTTGATGTTGTTTGACAGGATTCTCCAAATATTATTCCTTTTCCCTTTGTTATTTCTAATTGTTGGTGGAGATAACTTGAAACTATGCAGATATACTCTTTTTCTTTAAACTTCTCCCATTGATTTTATCTGCTAATATAGCCACCAGTGGATCTTTCTTGAAAATAGATTAATGTGGTATTCTCATATTGTTTTTATAGTTCATTATTTCTGTGTTTCTTACCTAGAATTCTTCTTTAAGGAAGAGTTGTCCTTTATGATTTATTTTTAAATTCAGTTATGTATATTTTTTATTAGCATGGACTTATTAATTTTTAAAATTTATTGTGTTGTAATTCAATATTGTTCAAGTTATTCCAAATTTGGCCATTGAATATCCAAATTAGCTCCTGTATATTAGCTAATACATGATGAACATCTGCATCTATTTCTATATCTATCTGTGTCTATTTTTTTAAAAAGGTATGACTCCATGTTGATACTTCTGACTTTAATTCTGCCCCCAACTGAGCCTTCAGTCTTTGTGTACTTTTAATGTCATTAGTTCTCACTGTATGTTATTTGTTTACTTATTTGTTTAGCCTTAGTATACAAATAGTTTAGAATTGGCAACCCATGTCCATGTAGGATGGTGTTTGGTATAGACTCTTTGCCTTCAGCTTTACAATATTTTGTCAAAGAGCTGTTTTTTTCAAAATTACTTATTTTAGCACCTTTGTCCCTATTATCTTCCATATGGCTGCACAATTCCTCTTTTTCTGTCACTCTAGTTTAAATGACATTTTACTACTTGTCCCTTTCATTCTTTTGATTGGTTGACATACATTTTACTTTTATATATTCTACAACCACAAAGTATATTGTAGCTATTTTTGTTTTGAAAAGTAACATTTTCTTAGAGCAATTAAAAATATGCAAAATATTTTAATATGATTTTGTTCCCAGTATTTTATTCTTCACTCTTTTGGCCAGATTCCATTTTCAGAATAATTCCATAATCATTCTGTCTTGAGTTTTTCTTTAAGATTTCTTAAAAAGTGGTTTTCTGGGGAGGAGTTCTCCCAGTTTTCATTTTTAGGGTCTTTTTTTTATTTGTGGGGTACATAATTTTGAATGGATAATTTTTAAATTTTTCCTTTCAGAGGTTGTGTGCTTTGGCTTGCTTGGTTTCTGATGAGAAGTTTTCTGTACTACTTATTCTCATTCTTCCATATACAAAGTTTCTTATTTCTCTAGTAGAGAAAGATTATTCTCTTTGCCTTAGATTTTGGAAGTTTAAAAATTATATTACTATTTTTTATTTAGTATGGGTTTGATAGTGCTTGGTAGTCTCTGGGCTCCTTGACTCTGTGATTTGGAATCTATCATTAAATTTAGGAAATTATTGGCCTTTATTTTTTTCTTCAATTTTGTTTTTCTCTGCTGTTTAATATTCTCTGGTATCTCTTCACCTTTTAGGACTGATTGCTCACATATCTGAATATTTGAATATTATTCCACATCTCTTGTCTGTTCCATTCTGCATCCCCCTCGCCTCTTATTTTTTCTCTATGTGTTTCAGTATGGATAACGTCTGTTCACCAATCTTTAAATTCATTGATTCATTCTTTAGCTTTGTGGAGTCTACTTGAGGTGGACAGAAGAAATTAAAAAGAAAGGTAGAGAGGAGACAAATAGAAGAACAAGGAAACTGACTTTAATTTGGAGTTCTGCATATTGCTTCAGGCCTGTCACTGCCCAAGCCAGATTTCCTTCCCAGGTTTGCCACTCTTAAACTTCTGGGAAACCTACAAATCCTCACTCAGCGTCTCAGCATGACGCACTTGTGCTATGTTAATTAGCCTACACAATAGATTAAACAAAGAGAAATAGGATATTTTAAGAAACCTATGCTCTGTTACCTTTTGCTCTCTCAATTACCATACATAATAGATTAAGCAAAGATAAATAGCTATTTTAAGAAAACTTTAAAAATTAGGGTACATACCAACATTATCTACTGATCAGATTATGGGGACTGCATCAGTCTAAAGATCCTGAGAATTTCCAGACTCTCATGAACTTATGTCACTGTAATATCATCCTACATCCCTTCTCCAAACCACCCCTCATCAAATATTTTTTTTCAAAGAAGAGCCCGAGAACCCCAAAAGCGTCTCTTATTCTCAGGTATGGCCCATATTCTTCCTTAAATGTGTTGCCTATTCCTCATTTTTTTGAATAAATCTTTGTGCCTCTAACTGAAACATCCCTAGTTTCCTTTCTGCCACATTGCTAAGAATCCCACTCATCCTGAGTTGAGGCTCCCTCTCTCAGAAGACTCTTTGGATCTCCTCCAAGGACATATTGATAGGATGGTCAAAGGTGTTGTTCATTCCTGTCACTGCTCTTTACATTTCAAGCATTTCTATTTAACTCTTTCTCATAGTTGTCATAGCTGCTGAAATTTCTCATCTGATCTTCCATGCTGTCTTCCTTTTCATTAGAACTTTTAACATATTAACTTGGGTATTTCCAGCGTCTGTGTCATATCTGAATCAGATATTGATATTTGCTTTGTTCCTTGGGAGTATTTTTCTTCCCTTTCCTTGTGTCTCTTATTTTTTGATTCAAAGCCAAACATATTGTATAGGACAATAGACAATGAGGTAAATACCTATATTTTAAATTTGGAAATGGGCACACCCTTTCCCAGGACTTGTGTGAGGTTTTAATATAGTCAGGAAGTAGCCTGTATTTGATGTCTGTTGTTTCTATGGTTACCTACAGGGCACCACTGGCTTCAAATTTCTCTATTGGCAGTTTTGTGTTTAGAGTGAGATTTATTTATCAAAGTAAAGTGCATTAAACCTTTAGCTGTAGGTTACCTTTTTATTTGTGTCATCAAAGGATTTCTCTGCCTGCTTTTGTTTCTATCTTCTCTCCCAGAAGCATTCTACTGCTGTTAGTCAAAGCTCATTAGCTAGGCTGAGGAGGCAATGGGAGGGAACACTCTAACTAAGCCTCATTTTAAGTGAGGTACTCTGTTCTTAGTTCTTAGGATTATGAACTTCCTAACTCTACTGGCTATTTCCCCCCATTTCTTCCTGCAGCAACAATCAGGTTCAGCATTGTCAGCCCACCACTCACAGATTAGAGACTTTTATTTCATAAAGGATATTAGGAAGAGGAGCCTGTGCAGAGTTTTATCTTTGGCATGGCTTTTGTTCCCCTTTGCCAGGTCTGAGCCAGGATAGCCAGCTTGTAGGGACCTGTTTGATTTATTCCATGAGTATCCCATGAAATTCATTGAGAAAGATTCTGCAAGATGATCCAGACTCCCTCAATTTTGGCAGTCTCTGTGGGCTTTAGACTTTCCACTAGCGTGCAAATCTCCTTTATGTAGACAGCAATGATTCTTGGTAAACCACTCTTATAGTTGTCTGGTTGCATTTACCTAAATGACTACTCACATTTTGCCTCTTATTGCAGGTGCCTGTGTCTCTACAGATTTTTTTCAGTTGGTTGTTTTGAAAACTTATCTCCCTTGGATGGAAAATTTTTTACATTTGAAATTAGATTAATTTTTTAAAAACTGAACAAGGGAGTAACATTCTCTCCAATTCTTTATACCCCACAGCAGAAGTCAGAATTCTTTTTATAACTGATATTTTTTGTATTGCCAGTCCCATGCAAAGTACTTGTTACATATCAGACATTCAATAATTAAAATATTTAATGCATATAACATATACACACATGAATGTACAACTTTTCCCAAGATGGACTAGGATAACAGGAACACCACAGAGCAGCAGAGTGAGTCAGTGTTTAATACAATTCTATATCATCTCCATTATTAACCCATCAAGTCTCAAGTTTTCAATTTTGTTTAGGACTATGGGACATAATGGGTTAAGGCTGTGTTAATAAATTCTGTTTTTCTCTACAATCTACAGAAAGATTCTGGATTAAATTTAAGGATATCATGTACTTTTAAATTTTGGGATAAATCAAAAACATTTATTATCAAAACAGATTATTTAAAGCAAAGCATTTTTTTCTTGTATGTTGTGCATTACTTTGTGATATAAACTAAGAATTTTTTTTCCTACACAAGATATTCTTGAATTCTACAGATCTTTACCCAGACAGTTAAAGGATTCTGCTCTACACTGTAGATAAGAAAGAATTAAGTATTTGTCTAAAACTTTGGCTTTTGGGGGAAGAAAATTATTTGGAAGAGTAGGTTATCATTGAGAATCATTATTTCTCCCACCTGGAGAGTAGAAAACTTTTCTTAGGTTGAGTGGCACAATAAACTTAGATGCTGATGCAAGTTTGTGAAGTGACCTTAGGCCCGCCACTCTTCAAACTTGGACTGAGATCTGGAATTTGGGCTGATTTAACAGGCACCTAGGAGAGGCTTCATTTCCAGAGGCAGCACAAGAGTGAGTGAAATCTCATCACACCCTTTATCTAGCAGGTAGAGGGAACAGTATAGCTGAATGGCTGCTTGGTGGTTGACAGAAGAGTTTTAGACAGCTTCTCTGAATTCCTTATTACTCCAGAAAAGTGAATAAGCAGTTTGGGATTATCTATGGTGGAAAGCTGATGAGATCCATGTGTGTTGCTGACTGAAAATGAGGAAGGCATGTCACACAGATGCCATGTGCATTTTTTGATGACATTCAGAGATCACACATACCTTTTCATTAGTCTCTTCCAAGGCAGCTACACTATAGAAGTGACAAGGAATGTAGGTATAGCTTTGAAAATGGAGGACCCCAAATTATTTGGAAAGAAAAAGATGCTTACGCCTGATAGAATGGGGGCTTACACTATAATTGAAGGCAAGTTATATAACAAATAGCACTGTATAGTTTCCACATTTCAATGTTTGAATGAAAATATGTAGTTACTGTGCATTAAAATAATTAATTTCTTAAAATCATCTTTGCGGGCTGGGGATGTGGCTCAAGCGGTAGTGCGCTCGCCTGGCATGCGCAGGGCACTGTGTTTGATCCTCAGCACCACATAAAATAAAGATGTTGTGTCCACTGAAAACTAAAAAAATAAATATTAAAAAATTCTCTTTCTCTCTCTTTCTTTTAAAAAAATCATCTTTGCATACAATACAAAAAGTGAACAACCACCACAAATAGGCTTTTAAATGTAATACCATGTGAAGAAATTCTCATTTGTAGATAATTATATAAGTATGTTTTAATTTGAAAGCAAAAATGACTTCTCTTATGAAGCATATTTTAATTGACACTCTGGCTCTAGGCACCCCAATTATTCTAAAACCCTTGATCATGACAGTCTTGTATCAACCTGAATTGAAATATAAGCCAGTACAAATATGCAGATGAGTCATATGTGCTATATACTGTACCATGTGATCTCTCTTCCTCTGTTGTCCAACATACCTGGCTTTAAATTTGGCACTGATATTTGTACAGAGATAAGAGTTTGGGGAAGTGACTTGTCTCTGAGCTTCATTTCTTCATCCATGGATAGTAATTATACCAATCTCATGGGGCTCTTACAAGGACCTAGTGTCGTAATGTAAAGTCCCCAGCATACAAATGAGAAATGTTCTATAAATACTAGCCACAACTGTGTTCCCCAAAGGGATCCAACTTATCAAGTGTCCTAAATTATTGTTCATCCAAAATGAGTTTTCCATGATGTATTTCAGATTGTTAGAATATATATATTTTTTTCTTTTACTCTACTTTCTTTTTTTCCATTTCCATTCACTGTTGCTTTCTTTCTTGCTTTTTCATTTTTCCTTCCCATCTTCCCTTCCTCCCTCTTTTCCTCTACCCTTTCCTTCCTTTCTTTACAAATTTTTTATTATATAAAATTTATACACAAAAATAAAAAGTAGATAGAACATTTACAATTTCGATGATACAATGACCCTCATGTATTTGTGACCTGTTTTCCATAATTGCCAGCCTTTTGTGACCTCTAGCCCTCTTCAACCTCCTCCTGTGCTAGGGTTGGCCCTAGCGCATGCTAAGCATACACTTCACTATACCCACTCCAGTCCCTTCTAACTTCTTTCTTCATCTTCAGGTTTACTTCCCTCAGTTAGAACATGTCCTTTTGGTGAGCTTCACTGATAAATAAGTACTTTTGATAAATCTTCTCTATTTCTTTTGCCTCTTTTACCACAATGATTCCCTATAGACAGTTGCTGTAATGGGTTTAGATAAAATTCCAAACATAAATGATCCATAAAAAATCAACATATTCATATTGTTATTGCAAAAAAAGAACTTAGCTTTCTAACTTCTCAATCTACTCACAAACAATGCTGGTTCCATTTAGCCTCATCATGCTTACAAATACCAAAAGGTGAACTTCTGTGATCCTTAAAATTTATGTTAATGATAAGACAAAACAATTTTACTGTATATTTGTTTTTTCCTGAGAACTGATCATTTAAAATTTAACTTCAGCTTTTAATTGCTATTTTAGTTCCATTTCCATGTAACATAAATTTTAAAACTCCTGCAAATTAGTACTTCATGTACAATTAAGACTATGACAGCTGTACCTGTAATTTATGCAAACAACTATGATAAGAAGTCAGAAGATGAAATTTAAAAAGACAGTTATAAACATCTCCTTAAAGTAATAAATTATTAATACTTAAAAATTGAAATAACAGTATCAAAAGTACATTTAATTTAAAATTTAAACATCTATCAAAATGTTAAAATGAAATAATTTTAATATCTTAAGGTATTTTATTAGTTGAATATGCATTTATTGAGGAGAACTATGTGCTAGTCATAAAAAATAATAATGAGTAAGATACTCTCTATAGTCAAGGAGCTCACAGGTTAGGGGACAAACAACTGAAGAATAAGGTGGAGTTTGTTAGATGAAAATTAAAGAAGGGCATTACAGGTAGTAGGCATGTTATGTGCAAAGGTTTGAAGATATAAATGCTGTAATTCTTGGAAACTATAAATAAATACTTGAGGACAGGAATCATGTATCTTTACTCACTATCCTTACTCACTATTCTTAGTATAAAACATGGTAGCTATTTAATAAATATTTCCTGAAATTTTTAGTAAATGCCCTTGCAAATAAAATTGAAATTTTCTTATGACTGACTTTACAGGTCATAATGATGAGTTGAAAGTATGAAGTATATTCTGAAGCATTTACTTAAATATGTTCTACAGAAGACTGCCTGTATGGAAAATTAAGAAATACTAAATTATTTTTACTGAGAGACTTCTCAGTGTTTGGTATGTTCGTGTTGATTGTGATTCCTAAGAGAGTTTTTGGTTGTGTTACCAAGCTTCTAAAACTGAGATACTCACACCTACCTGCCCTAATCCTGCCCATAGAAACATGCATTGGGTTGTACACTTGAGAAGAACAGGGACCCATTACTACTTGGAAGAAAAATTACCTTGATGCAGAGATTATTGCATGAAGGCAGGTCTGGAGGTGGGAAGCTCCGTTGGAGTTTGTTGTCATCAAACACATGAGAGGTGCTCAGGTATGAATGTAGACATTACCAGTTAGGGTAGAAGGAGAGAACATGTCAAGGGAGTAGACTGGAGGTGATTTACTAACCAAAGTGATGTGAATACTTGAGAGTAAGAGTAAGTACCTTGAATGATTTCCAAGTTGTTGTCTAGGTTTCTAAGATGGAGATGCAATTCAAAAAGGACAAGGATTATAAGATGAGAAGAAATTTAGAAGGGAAATGTGATGAAATTGTTTGGGGGGCAATTGTGTTTAAAGTTCAAATGGACAGTCTAGATTAACTGTGGAGGTTACAGTTACATATATTGGTTTGGATCTCAGAAGAGATCTTAGACCGATCTCTAGATCAGTGTCTAAGCTGTGGGAATGTCATTTCTAAAGCTGCCCAGAATTCATTGTCTCCTGTCCAAAAGTCATGTAGGTATGTGGATTCAGCTATTGTCCTCCTCAGTTCAGACTGCTGTAACAAAGTACCAAGACCAGTGGCTTATAAACTACAGTAACATATTTCTCACTGTTCTGAAGGCTGGAATTCTGAGATCAGTGCCAGCATGGTTGGGATCTGGTGAGGGCCCTTTTCCCAGTTGCAGACTCTTGTTTTCTTCTTGTATGCTCATACTGCAAAAGGAGGGCAAGAGCAATTCACTAGTGTCTCTTTTATAATAAAGTACCCCATTCACAAATGTTCCCCTCTTATGACTGAATTACTACTAAAGACCTTACTTTCTAAGGCCATCACATTGTTAGAATTTTAACTTATAAATTTTGGGGAGTCACTTTTAGTTCATTGCATCTATCATGTCACTCCTAAGCCTTCTCTTCTCCAGGATAACTATGCTCAGTTGCCTCCAGTATTCTCAGTGTGGACATCTCTGGACTATTCACTCATGCAATTCTTTCCTCCGAATGCACTGTGAATCACCAGAGGTCCTCCTAAGGAATGATACCTCACTGAACCTAGAAACATACATATAAAATTTCACATTATTTTTTTAAATATTCCCCTTCTTCAAACTAATGATACAACATTACTGTTTCCTTCTACCCAACCTTTAAGCTGCCATGCTCCTTGAATTATGACCCCTTTTATCACATGAGATTTCTCCAGGGTTTGCCTCAGGAATTCTGAGTCTTGCTTGCTTGGCTTTAGAATTATACCTAGCTATTCCAACTATTCTTGGTTCTACAACTATCTTCTAGCACATGATGTTTCAGACTATTCCTTGCTTTCAGCAGTCTCAATCAAGACTTTGACATTGCTTTATATAATCCTGGATTTGCAGCTAACATCCCATTCCTTGTGCCCCTACATCTGATCTCAGTCTCTGTGTGTCCTTCCACAATCCTCGGATTCATATAGAAAAAGTGGTTTAGAAATGATTTTATGCCAGTTTCCTTAAGAGCAGGAGCCATACAGTGTTCTTTGTATTTTCAGTGTCTAGCACAATGCCTGATACCTGAAATGATCTTGAGTAAGTGGATGGACAGGTGGGTGGGTGGTTGAAAGATACAGCTCTGCTTATGACTATCTAACATATAATATTTTATTATTCCATAAAATTTTACTCAAAAAAGAGTTCTAAAACCATTGGAACACTAATACCTGTAGGGAATGCCTTCATTAACTGAATCCCAGCCCCCCCCCCAACTTTGGGGAGAAGTAGTAACAGCAGGAACTATTTATTTATTTATTCATTTTTTTTAATTTTGGAAAGGCCTCCTATATGAGAGCATAGGACTTTTCATTTTACATCTAGAAGTTACATATCATCATCCTAATTTTACTGATGAAGAAAAAATGAGTTGCAAGAGCTTAAGTGGCTCAAACTACAGAGTGGTGGAAGTGGGACTGAATCCCAGTCTTTTAACTCTGATTCAGTTTTTCTTCCTTATACTCTGGAGCATGGTCTCAGTATCTTTAATGAGCACTACATCCCATACTAATTATTTCCTTTTGTTTTTAAGTTTTCCTAACTTGAAAGGCAGAAAATGAAGGTCTATAAAACATCTGAGAATTTGTTTTATAGGAACATTGATTATTTCTTGGGAATTAGATGCTCTAATTATTTTTCTGGAGGGAAACTTTCAAGATAAATCATGTCTTTGGTTCAATGATAATATACTAATAAGGTACAATGCCAGAGTGACTCAGGGACAAAATTGGCTTATTGCTATCAGTTGGTAATTTAGACACTGCTGATACTCCTAGGTAGAAGAGGAAGCATTAAAGTACATTATATTAAAGGGAAAGAGAAGAGTTATTGAATAAGTAAATATATTACAGTACAGTGGTCAAATGTTGCCTTAGATAGTTACTGGGACCAGTAGAGGTGGTCCCAGTAAGCTTCTACCTGGCTAAATTTGACTTTTATTCTAGCAGTGAATTTTAAAGTAATTGCTCATGGTTTATTCTAATACTTAAAATCCTCGTCTAGGTCTAGGTGCAAAGAACAGTTACTACTTTCCATTTCTTCAACCCCAGTGTACTTTATAAAGAAATTTCTACCACTTATTATCTATTATTTATTGAGTGACCTATGAAAGCTATTATTATTTTTATCCCAGCAATGTTGGGAGGGAAGTTTACATTTTGTTGGAAAGAAAAATGGAGGCTCAGAGAGATTAATTTGCCTTGGGTTCCCCACTTGAAGTTGGGATTTGAACCAAGATCTGACTGAATGTACACCTTTGATCTCCAATCTGTACTGCCTTGGGACATTAATGTCTCTTTGAACAGGGAACTCTACTTCTTTCAAATTCCTTTCTTCAAGATTTTAATGGTCATGTTATTGACAAAAAGGAAATTTCGAGAAAGACCAGAAAATAATTACAAATTTCCTTTAATTAAATGTTTAAACTTTGTACTTTATGCCTATAGGTCTCTGTACAATAGATTTTGTTAGTATTATATGCTGTGATTTCAATAACTAGTGCCTATAGAGAATGCCTTCATTAACTGACCCCCCAACATTTGGGGAGAAGTAGTAACAGCAAGAACTATTTATTTATTTATTCATTTATTTATTTTGGAAAGGCCTCCTATATTAGAGCATATTTTTGTATGTATGTGTGTAGAAAAACCAAAGTAGTTGAGGAGATTTTCCTCTAGAATTCTCTTTGGATTTTTCTGAAAACAACAACAACAACAACAACAACAACAACAACAACAACAACAAAACCCTTATTTTGCTTCCACATATCAGAGAAAACATTTGACCTTTGGCTTTTGGGGACTGGATTATTTCAGTTGTCATGGTAGTCTCCAGATCCATTTATTTACTGGCAAATGCCATAAAGTCATTCTTCTTTATGGCCAAGAAGCACTCCATTGTGTATATATACCACATTTTTTTTTTTTTATCTACTCATCTGTTGAAAGACACCTAGGTCGGTTCCCTAGCTTAGCTATTGTGAATTGAGTTACTATAAACATTGATGTGGCTGTGTCATTGTAGCATGCTGATTTTAAATCCTTTGGCTATATACTGAAGAGTAGAATAAAAGGGTCATAAAAAATAAAAGTTTTTTGAGGAATCTCCTTACTTTTTTTTCAGAGTGGTTGCACCAATTTTCAGTCCCACCAGCAATGTATGAGTGTACTTTACTAGACTGTGAGTTTAATCATAAGGGATTTGTTGAAATTATCAGAGGTAAAATACAGAGAAATAGGGGTTTATATTATATCAGGCATACATTGTTCTATTGGACTGAGTGGAGAAACAGAATTTGCAGATCTATTGAAAGCATCAAGGATGGAGTTAAAAAAAATTTAAAAAGGTTTGCCAGTAGAATACTTTAAATCTCAAAGCTGTTTGCTTACAGGCAAAAGGAAAACAATAATCAGTATGATAAAAGACTCAGAAGTTGTGATAAGAATTAAAAACTACTGTTTAAGATTTGGAGGGAGAATATAAAACTTCAGCATAGAAAATAGCTTTTTTTTTTCCCCCACAAAATAAGAAATGGGTAGAGGACTTAAAGAGGGAAGGAAGATAGAATACAATAAATAATGCTAATTCTTAGAAAATACCCGTTTCCTGTATTTATTTGTTGCTTTTTGGGAATTACCTCAACCCAAATTATATGATTCTAGCTAGAAGACAGTCTCAGGGGCCTCACCTTCTCTGGGCTGAAGCCTTGGGGTTGGGGCAGGAGGTTGGAGGTGGTTTTAGGAGATATGGGCTTGTTAATAGATGTTCTTCTCTCCCCAGACAGTGATTGACATGTACCTACAGTAGACACCTGCCTTAGGCAAAGGCAACTGGCATCCTTTTCTGTAAACTGATAAGGGTACTAATAAAAAAAAATCCCTCTCTTTCTAAAATCACAGGTGCTAAGGACCACATATGTTTATACATGGAGAGAATTTGTTTAAAGATGAGGTCAATCCAGGGTACAGGTGAGCTGAAAAATTAAAGAAGAAAAGATGAGGGTGAGGGAGAGGAGAAGGGAGGAGACAAGGAAAGAGGGAGGGAGAGAGAGAGAGGAGAGACAGAGACCGAGAGAGAGAGAGAGAGAGAGAGAGAGAGAGAGAGAGAGAGAGAGAGAGAGAAGCTTCCCAATTGCGTGGATTGCTTTTACTTGTGAGAGTTTGAGTTCAACTTTTGTCATTGGCAAAAATTAAAAAAAGCTCAAACAAGATGAAGAAAGAAGCCTCAAAAACATACTGGAGATTTTGAAAGCCAGCTGAACATGCATAAAAGAAATGGTGGCTGGGGGATATGATTTGCAGCAACTCACATAGAGAAAAAAAAACAGTGGTCTACAACAAAGGAATTTGTGTAGCTCAGTCCAATTCTTCAGGGTAGGATAAAGTTCACTGAGCTGGAGCAGTAGCCCTAGCTTTCAGTAATACCCATGGATTTGCAAGGTGTGAAGATCTGCTTCCTGCTGGAGTGTCAGAAATCTCAGCAGGCAGCTGATGTGGATGTGGAGACTGAGACCCTGTCACTCTATTTCTGCTTTTATTGGTGGCTAACAAGGAAGGACCTGCAAAGACCCATTAAAAACATGACTGATCATTTCTCCTTTTGATAGGGCTTCTCTCAGTGATGGTGCACACTGTCTTTTTTCTCAAACCAATATGACCCCCCCCCTCCATAGAGAGATGTTCCAGATGTCTCTTCATCTCACAAGTTTCAGCCTGAGTAACCCCTCTTCTCGGAAGCCTCCCAGGTCTTTTTCTATCACTCCTCAGACTAGTAGCATCTTCTTTCATACTATTGTGCAATTGTTTCTTTGTTTCCTGCCATTAAATTATAAACTCTGTACTGGGAAGAGTCTAAATTATTCATCTCTATTATTTCTGGTTCTTGACATAGAACATATTTTATGATAGCTTTTATAAATGATTTTTATATTTTATAAAACACAAAAATACATTTTTACAAATTAATACATGCCAATGACAAAGGAGATGTGTAAGAAGTTAAGAAAAAGGGAATTGCTAAAATACTTTATAATTTACCCAGTTTTGAGAATTTACTCTCATTTGACATTAATACAGAATCCTAAGGAAATTGAATAGTCTGTTCCTTCAGATTGGTGATAATAGCATCTAATGATTGTGACCTCTATATAGACACAAAAGCCTGAAGTCCTAGCCAAGTCATGGGTTCCCAATTTGTAGACTTTTAAAATTGAAACAAATTGTCAAAATTGCATGCTGGCATCTGTATCTTGTTCATCGGTAGCTGGTATATTTATTTCGAAATGCTTATTACTGAGTTTTGTATTTTTCTGCTTCTTTGTTTATTGCTACTGGTTGTTCTATTTTACTGCACATTCTTGTAGGATAGAAGTTGTCACTTTATGTAGCTCCTTACGGTATCTAGCCCTGGGTGAGAGGCCTTGCTGATTGACAAAGTGGGTTCCCAGCACCATATTTGTGATAGTAAAGTTTATTGAGGCTTTAGTTGCAAGCATCCTAGTACTTGGATCTTTAAATTTTATATTTACATAAAGACTTTCAGGGGTGCATGTGTACATATGCAGGCGTCCACTCCCACGCACACATGTACACCTCCATCTCAACCATCACACCTAGACTTACACATCAGGGCAGTGTAGTTTCCTTTTTATGTATATCTGAGAATAGAACTAACCAAGCAATTCAATGGCCATACTGAGAGCAGTAGAACATTCTGCAATTAGAAGCAGCTCTCCTTAAGTGCTATAACAGCACAGCCATAATTTATGGGAAATAATTAATGCCTAAGTGACATCTGTGACAGTGCTGTTCCTAACTTAGATGGGTGAAGCTTTAGCCAGCATAAGAACGGAGAAATGTTTGAATGCAGCTTGGGGGTGGATACAAAATCAACCTAAATATAATGAATTAGGGTGACTGACCTGTGTCCCATATCTTCAGGGATCTTTTGGATTGGAAGTACAGTCAATTGTGAAATCAAGAAGTGGCCCTTTGCTTATAACACATTAATTTCTCCAACCATTACCAGGTCTATAGAAGTGGCACCTATATACATTTGTTAAAACCACATTCTACATACAGTAAAATAAAAAAGTGATCATTAGAAAAAGAATTAGAAGAGAACAGAGGTAAACATTTATTGATTTGGGGTTAAGAAAATATTTCTATATGTAATGGCTCAGGAAAGAAGCAATAAAAGAAATGCACTTTAACAATGGAAAAATTTAAAATATCTGAATGCTAAAATATAAAACAAGGCAGACAAAAGTGGAAAAATGTTTTCTAAACATGGAAAAATATTGTCTTCAAAAAATAAAGAATACTTAGAAGTAAATATAAAAATATAACAGAGAAACAGACAATAGACTATATAATCAAAACTCCTTTAAGTATTAAGTTTTATTAGAAAAAAAAGTGATTTTCTAAGTCACTTGTCTCAGGAGAACATGTAGAGTTCATAAAGGCAATATGGGTAGCAAGATAGGAGGGTCAGAAAAAGACTGTAATGTATTTGCTTTCTTATGGCCACAAGATTGCACTGAGCTAAGAATATAGTTGGAGTTTGAATAAATGCAGCAGAGAGCTGGGACTGAGAAGTGCCTAGCTCCATCTGAGAACACGAAGGCTGGGTCTCCATGTCCTGAGGGACCCATTAACATGGGTCTGAGCTTAGGATTTCTAAGGATGAGCAGCACTACAGCTCTAGATGACCCTCTGAAAGGCCCCCCTTTCTCAAACGGGCTATGTTAATAAAGTGAATAATAACCAGAGGCAGCTTTTAGACTTAGAGGGGGAAAAATATCTGAAAAGGGTTTTGGAAGAGTTTTGTGCTGTACAAAGGATGCTATGTAAGAAAATTGTTTGGACTGCAAAGAAAAGAGATTGGTCTAAGTCTGTGTTTAGCAACTTCTTGGCTATTTCAGCCCTGTTAAAACTCCTGCTGATTGTTGTATCAAATGCAAATCCCCCCCGCCCCCCAAAAAACCTGTGGCTCTGTGTGGAGTCACTAGTTCTTCCTGAGTCTACTCTTCCAATAAAGAAACCCTCATGGAAAGAAAGTTCTCAGGAATAGATTACACAACAAAAACAACTAACTGTCTCTACCTCCATTATCTCTAATCTGTATTTATATTGTTATAAAAAAATTACTAAGAATTTCTGTGTAGATTTGCTTATGAAGTGTTTGATGAAGGAGTTTCAAGGTTGTGTGCACTTTTTGTTTCTGAATCTCTTGGTTCTTCTTCCCCTTGTGTGGGACTTAGTGGTTTTCAATGCAAATGAACTCCTGGAAAATATGGTCACAAACAGTTTGCACTCCTCAGTTTTACCACTCGTGAACTTTGGGGAAGATGGCCCCTGCCATCTCCCTATATCCAAAACTTAAAATCTCAGGGAGACTCTGATTATTGAAGATCTACTCCTTCAGATTATTATGGTAGTGAGGGAATGGGACCTCACCTAGATTAAGACTAGGTTAGTATAGTTGGGAATAGTTAAAGGCAACTTGGGTGTCAGTCTCTTCAGATCCATATGGGAAAGGAGAGGGCTGGTTTCTCCTTAGAAAGGGAGATAAAGGGAAGACCAATAGGAAGCTGGCCTCCACAGAGGTACAGAAGAATATTATAATGTCACATTTACATGAAAACAAATATGTAGCCTAACTGGTAATCTAAAAGATGTGAAATAAAGAAGGGAGAATGTTTTTCACCTACCAAATTGAAAAATGATAGGCATGATAATACTAAATGACAAAGGGAATTAAGAATTATTATCTCCTTTATAGGGATTTTTATAGAAAATAATCATTTATAAAATAATGTTTAATGTATAGGAAACTTTTAATTATTATGTGAAAGAAAGCAGAATATAGATGGCACGTGCCCAATTTTAATTACTTATGAAAATAATATGTGTACATACATACATGCATGTATATATATTCACAGAGTTAATATATTTTGTTTCTTCATGGTGGGATTATGAGTGGTTTCAATTTTCTTCATGCTTTTATACATACTCCAATTATATTCAGTGAATGTTTATAATTGTTTGCTTTTTATTTTAATTTTGAGATTTTAAAAATATACTGTACCACAGAGAATAATGTAACATATACTCATGTACTCATAACACAAATTAACAATTATTGTTGTTATATTTGCTTCTTTTTTTAATAGAAAGAAATATTACTTTTTATCCACTATCCTCAGCACTATTCCTTTTATTTCTCTACAGCTAACCACTGTGATTAACTGGATGTATAAACTGCCAATCCGTTCCTATACATTTGTATAATTTTTTGTGTGTTCATTTCAAAATTAGAAAAACAGCATATCAATAAGCTGCTGGAACAAGCAAAGCCCCCAAATTTTAGTGGCTTACAAAAATAAAGGTTTATTTCCTGACACTGTTACTGACTTCCATCATTGGTGCAAATATTTTTTTTCCTAATTTTTGTGTTTCTTTGGACCTTTAAAAGAGAATGCAGGTAGGTGAGTGTGAACCACATAGGCTCAAATGATTATACCATCAGCTAATTATTTGAGCACACTGCTTTTTAAAAATAGAGTGATTTATTACCACATTCCAAGCTCCTTCACACAGCACCAATAAATCCATATGCATGTGCCAGGAACAGGTAAAAACCCTTCAATGAGCATTAACAACTGCACACCAAGTTGTTTAGATAGCTTTTGTTCAAGGTCTCTTTGCAACTGCTTCACTTGCATCTCAGTTTCCGATATTGTCTCTTGTTTGACTACTTGTTTTGGATGAGCTTATGGTTTAGCCTTAGAAATCATCGTCATTCACCATATTCCATATCCAGCCTCCAGCCAGCCTCATTCCCTTTGAGAAGGGTCACAGAAAATGCCCTGTTACTATTTGTTGAGAGCAATTGCTGGAAGGCACCCTGCTCTTTCTCCATGCCAACTGTCCAAGACTGACTGGCCAGGCCTAATTCCCCCTTGGCCTCCCAGTCAAGAGAGGAAGGGAATGGCAAAACTCAGTCCTGAGATTGCTTTTAATCTTAAATCATATATTGCTATTTAAAATTATATGTGCAACACCCTATAATTTAACAAAGATCTCATTTTATATGGGAAAATAGCAGGCATGCAGAGAGCACAGTTATTAGTACAGTGAAATTGGTGAACTCTTGCTTATCCTCTGGTTATAGTAAAATCAAAATAACTTCTATTCTTATGAGTCACTTGGTTTGATGTGTTTCAAGAGGTGAGCTCTATGCCCAGGTGTGGGTGGGGCTTGTCCATATTTTCCTCGGAAGAGAATTTGGTTCAGGACATTCTACCCATCCTTCCAGAACACAGAAGCAACCATCTGTGCTGCTGAATCTAAAGTCCTCAGAGGACGATCCCCCCACACACACACCTGCAAGTCCACCTCTAGAAGATGTGGTTCTAAGTCCTGCTGAATTTTGAGTATATTTTTCACTTCTTTCAGATCTGAATCATAAGCACAGTATTTCTGTTTAGCCGGCTACTCTATTTCTCTTTTCCCACCTTACTCTCCTTTTTCTCATTCTGTATTATTGCCAACCAAGACTACTTTCCTGCTCCAGTTCAACAAGTAAAATAATATCGTTCCTGACTTTTCATCAAGGGAAAGGCATGCTGCAATGGAACACTTTGAACTCTAATTAAAAATTATTCAAGAGAGTAGTTTCTAAAATTCGTTTGAGAATATTTTTTAAACGTTATTTTATGCCATTTAGCATTTCAGCCTTAGGTTTGAGAAATGCTTCTCTCCAGCCCACGGTGGATGGATTTTCAGGGGAAAACAAGCTAATGAAGTCTATCTCCACTGAGAAAGTGACAGCGATCATGCATTCAGTTCTGCACAATACCGGGAAGGCACCGCCAAGCCCTGCAGCTGCATGCCCATGCAGTTTGTTTTTCTTAATTAGCAGCTTCTTTTGTATTCTCCACAGAACACATGGGACGCTCATGCACTTTTCTGTTTTCTGATTCTTTGAGTTGTGAGATTTACAGGTACATGCAAAGTTATTTTTTACTGTGGCTCAGCTCTGGATAAATTAACACACATTTAAAAAGAGTGGTAGGAACAAAATGGATGCGTCTTGTAGGATCCATGTTTAGCTTCTGCCTTGCCCCACTTAGAAACCTCAATCAAAACCGTAATAGGCTTTTGAGTATTTTGCACACGAACATATGCCTGAGACAAAAGAAAAAAAAGTGCAAAAGAACCTGTGATTTGTTTGCTGAGCTTGGATGTTGGATCTAGAAAGCAGTTTGTGTGTCATTTCCTTCACTACTCATGGGGGCTGCATGTGGCCATGAAGGCTGGGAGGCTTACCATATGGACTGGCCATGTTCCACGCTGAGACTGCTCAGAGAAGGTTGTGTGAGGTTCTTTCTGTCAGTGGTTCTTCAGCTGCAAATCTCACCCATCAGTTGGAGCTAAAGAATATAAACCTCAGGAGTTACATAACACAAAATTTCTTCTAAAAGGACGTTCAAAACTTAAAAGTACAGTTGTACTTGACAGACTTAATTGTTGCAAATTCAGACTTGGACTCCATTGTTTCAAATGCTGATTCTGTCCCCAGGGTGAATCAGTAGGTCCTACTTTGTAGATCTCTGACATCAATTTGTGGATACGAAGTTAGCATTCCCTTACCGAGGAAGGTGATGATTGTCAAGTTTACTTTGGAGGGATGAATTTTATGAAATCCTAATTTACAAAGTTCACTGAAAAATTCAACTATCTCTCTGCCTTCCAAATACAAATCTCATTATCATATATATAACTGATAGTCTCAAGTCAGAATTAGGTAATTTGATTTGGAGACAAAGAGATATGAATTTCTTGACGTCCTATTGGCTTAGCTCTTTCTTTTCTTTCTTTATTCATTTTTTTTTCCCACAAAGAAAGAGATAAAGAGATAGTATCTCTTTCAGTGGTTCAGAACTAGGCTCTGGTGCCAAATAGAGGGACATGAATTTGAGTCCCGGCCTTGCAATCTATCAGCTATCTGACTTAGGGCAAATAATTAAATATTTTTAGGACTTTTTTTTTTAATTTTACCAAGTGGGGCTACTGATATGATAAAGTAATGGTAAGGATGAGATGATGTAAATAATGTGAACTCTGAGGCAGAGAGCTTGGTCCAAATGTTTATTCTTTTCCTCATCCCTTTGCCTTTTTGCCCTCATTGTGGGGGTGGGGGTAGGTGGGGGTGAGGTTGACAGAACTTGGGGATAAGAGTGATGGGTGGTGACAGGGGGTAAATATCTATATCTATATTTATCTATCTCTCTATATATGTAGTTTTGGTACTGTGGATTGAATTCAGGGGCACTCAATCACTGAGCTACCTCCCTAGTCCTGTTTTGTATTTTATTTACAGACAGGGTCTCACTGAGTTGCTTAGCACCTTGGCTTTGCTGAGGCTGGCTTTGAACTCACGATCTTCCTGCCTCAGCCTTCCAAGCCACTGGGATACAGGCGTGTGCCACCACTCCTAGCTAAATATATTTTGCACAAATTTTTGTTTAACTTTCAGAGACAGATACACCCCACCTTCTTTCTCTACTTGTTCAAGCCAGACTTGTCTACAGAACTAAATCAAGTGTGGATCTGCCATCTCTCTCCATGGTGCAGCCACCTGGGAGGATCCTGGCTCTACTGTCTTGCCCACTGGTTAGATGTAGGAGTAAGTAGACGTCAGCAGAACTGCAACATAAAGCTTTCTCTGAGACTCTGAGTGTGATCATTATGCCTCTCCTCCTCTTCTCTTACTGGTCCAGTACTCTCTACTTGCTTCCCAACTCTTCTTTTCATTTTCATCTCTTAGCAATTTTGGATCAGAGAGGATTCTAAGTAAACTTTAGATCTTGCCCTTTTTTGCTGGAATCAAGGGAAAATAGAATTCCAATCTGGATATTGTTGAAAAAAGTGTGGGTTATCTAATATATTACTTTGACAAAATTGAATTTTTTGGTATGTTTTCAGTTCTAGCATTGTTTGAGTGGAAAATGATATTATTTTATCTTGACCACATTTACATTTTTTTTTTAACTCATGAAAGTTTTCTAATTGGCTCTTCTGGATCACAACATGAGTGAATTTTAATTGCATAAGACTGATAACTCCAGGTTTGAAGTTCTGAATAGGTTTCATATTACTTATTTCTTGAATAATTATGGGATATATTACAGTGTTTGTTTTCTAAACTGATGTTGCAAGATGAAACAATTAGCTGGAACATTTTTTTTTTCACTAACTGAAGAAGGGCAGTAATGGTTAGTAATTAATTACGATGATGAGACACCATTTAAGACTCCTTTAATTGGGGTACTCCAATTTCTTATCTCAGTTTGAAAATGTAAAAATGATGAGACATTTAGTACATTTTTTGTTGGGTCAATATGTTTATAAATGTTGCTGCCGTAACTAAGTACCACAAATGGAGTGGCTTAAAACAACACATTTATTATCTTATATTCTGGAGGTCAGAAGTCTAAAATGAATTCCCAGGGCTGTGTCTTTCTGGAAACTCCATTTCTTGGCCTTTTTGATGTCTCAAGGCTGTCTGCATTCCTTGTCTCTGGCCTTCTTCCTCTGTCTTCAAGTGCGGCCTTGCAGTATATTTTTTCCTGCTCTGATCTCTGCATCAGCTATCTTCTCTCATTGTCTTCTGCCTCTCTTTTGGGGTTACAATTTCAGCTAGGAAATCCAGGAGAATTTCCCGGTCTTAGGATCCTGAACTTGGTCACAATGGCCCATGCCTTTTTACCACATGAAATAGCACATTCACAGGTTTGGGAGTTAGGACATGCACATCTTTGATAAACTATTCTTCAGCTTACCATGGCCATTATCGGAATTCTGAACTCCTTGTGGTAAAGAGGGGAAGAACAAGTTAGTTAAAGTTTCTAGAAATCAAGGTCATAAAAGGCAATCAAACATTGAAAAATGGCCATGATGTGAACTGACAGATGAATAACAGCAATAAATAACATGTCACAATGCAGCAGCAAATGTTTCAGATGTATAACAAGATGGACACCCAGATATATATTTTTCCTATAGCTTACCAACAGCATACAAAAGGAATAGGTAATAGAGCGAGAGATGAATGGGGTCAAGAAAGATCTGTCAAGAAGGTGATGAGTTAGAGAATGAATTGCCATTACTGTGAGAAGAACAGAGTGACACTTTCCCATTCCCAATTTTCACTGGTGATCATATGGTTGACCTCAATGAGACAAAGAGAACTTAGCTATTATTGGAAGCAATATAGCATTGGGATTCATTTATTTTCTTAGGCAAATACTCTTTTTTTGTTTTCTGAACTGGATATGTAAAAAAAAAACTTGTTTGCTATTTAAATATGCTATTTAAATATGCTATGATGTGAACTGACAGATGAATAACAGCAATAAATAACATGTCACAATGTTATTTACAATAAATAACATGTCACAAATAGCTATTTAAATAGCTATTTAAATGTGCTATTTAACTGTACCTAATATCAGAAAGCTATGATTTTTTCCCATAGCTAATAAACCAGAAAGATGAGTTTCTTACTTCTTTTTCTTCTCTGTCCTCACTCCTTCCCTATGTTAGTCAGCTTGTCATTGTTGTGGCCAAAATACCTGACAAGAACCACTTAGAGAAAGAAAAGATTACTTTGGGTTCACTTCCAGGTTCAGAGCTTTAGTCCATTGTCTGTTGACTCTATCACTCTGGGCCTGGGGTGAGGCAGAATATCATAGTAGAGAAGAGCAGTCAGCTCATGGTAGCCTGGAAGAGGAGGGAGGGAGGGAGGGAGGGAGGGAGGGAGGGAGGGAGAGAGAGAGAGAGAGAGAGAGAGAGAGAGAGAGAGATTGAGATTGAATGGGGCAGGGAAGAGGGGGTGAGAAGAAAAGAGGAGGCAGGGATAAAATATAATTCCTAAGAGCACACCCACATGACCTACTTCCTCCAGCCATGCCATATCCCATGTGCCTGCAGTATCACCCAGTAATCCATTCAAATAACTCATTCCATCCAATGGATTAATCCACGGATAAAGTTGCAACTCTCATAATTATTTCACCTCTGAACATTCCAACTAACTCATGACTTTTTGGGGGACACCTTGGATCCAATCCCTAACATTTCCACTTTTTATAAAAGAGTATACTCTCTATATATATGCTACTGACTTTAGTTCAGGTCTTTGTTTCCTGTCCCTTCCACTGTTCTGTTAGCTTAACCTGTCTCTAGACATTTATTCTCCCTTTGTCATCCACTTATTATTATGTGGTTGTATTAGCTGTTTGTGACACTCCAGGCTTAAAAACCTTTAATTTATTTCTGGAGAATACATTTTATACCCTTTGGCTTGACATTCAAACCCCTTTACTTTTGAGTGGTCTGGTCTGAACAAGTAGCGTGGGTGCTGCAGAAAGAGGTGAGGAGTTGTTAGACCTTGGCTCCTGCCCAACACCAATGCTTGCAGAATTGTGAACTTGGGCAAAGCAATTAACTTCCATAAGCTGTAGCTACTTCATCTTTAGATTGGAGAGTATCATAATGCCTGGATTAAAAGGTTAGAGAATTGTATTTTTAAAACAATGAATATGAAACCACTTTAAGCAGAAAGAAAAATGTTATCATTATTCTTATTTGTTATAATCCTTCCTGTGTTTTCCTCCACTGAATTTCCCTATGCACAATCTATTCTGAAGTATTTAATATTCTTCAGAAACAGCACACATTCCCCCATTTGCCTTTGGGGGAATTAATTTCCTATTGCTATTGTAACAAATAACTGCCAATTTAGTGTCTTAAAAGAACACTAATTTGCCCTCTTTTAATTCTAGAGGTCAAATGTCTGAAATGGGTCTGAAATCAAGGTGTTGGTGGAGCTTTTTCCCCTCTGAAGCCTCTAGGGAAGTCTGTTTCCCTGTTTTTCCAGCTTCTCAAAGCTGCCCACATCCCTGCAATTGTGTCACTCTGACCTCTGCTTCTTTGTTTCCATCTCCTCTGACTCACACTCCTGCCTTGCTCCTGTGAGGACTTATGATGAATATTTAGGGCCCACTTTCCCCTTCTCAAACTTCTTATCCTCCTTTGCAAATTCTCTTTTGCCCACTAAATTAACTTAGTAGATAACCATAGGTTCTGGGGATTAGAATGTGGATAGTTTGGGGGACCCTTTTCCTGTCCTAGTCTCTCTTTCTGCCTTGGGCTGTGCCCCCCCTGACAAGCACACATGTGCATGGTCCGTTCTCTTTTCTCTGCCATAAGTCTTTTTCAGTTGCTCCCAAATGGAAATAATCTCTTCCCTCAGTAAATTTCCCTGTAACAAGAGAAATATTTTTAATGGGTTCACATCTTTTTACCACTAGTATTCAACTGAGTATTTTGAGTATTGTCTTCTCAGCTACTCCTGACTTCTCAGCTTTCAGAAGAGAGAAAGAGTAAATTCAGTGTGTTCAGATTCTCAAGAAAACACAGTTGAGTCAGAAGATGAGCTGAGCTTCTTTGGTTTGTGCTCATAGCTGGTCTGGGAGTGACACGTCAGAGCCCACCTGAAGGAGGTTTGGTGTGAGGAGAGACCAACAGAGTGGGGAAACTGGTAGAGGCCAAATGATGGAGTGAAAGGCTTTGTTTTCTTTCTAGTTTGGAGATGGATAAGCCTCCCATTGGATATTATGGTGCTATCATAGGACAAGCATTGTAAAGAGTTGGCTATAAATAGTTCTTCCATGTCTTGAGTGTTTTTGAGAAGGACAAGCAAAAAAAGAATGTAGCTAACAGTTAAGCTCTGCCTAGATATGTGGATTCTTGGCTTCCATTATAAACTTAACTTATAGGGGCCAAACGAATTTTAGGATAATACTTGTGGAGTCCACTGGTCCAGAGGTTTTAAGCTTAGAAAAATGATAAATGCTTTTTGCTGTCCTTTTATTGGGCTAGAAGGGTGGAAGCAAAATATATTTCTCTCAGACCTAAGTGATACACAATACACCTTATTTATGTATATATTTTTAAGATCATGAATAATTTTTTTTCTAGCTAAATGCCAATATCTTTTAGCATAAGAATTTAAGGCTAACATAATCGTGACTAAAATTATAGCTTAGCAAGAGAAAGACGTTAGCAGAATTCTTTCTTCTTCTTTAGAGAAAACTTTTTCTAAAACTGATTTTAATCATAATTCACAGGTTTCTTTTTAAAAAGAGAGAGAGGGGGAGAAAATTTTTAACCTAAAAAAAGCTACATACCTTTTTCTATTTGATGATAATTATATAGAAAACAGAATATTTGTGGACATTGAAGTTTCAAAAAAATGATTATGTACAGGACAGATATTGCAATGCTTAAAAAATAAAACTAAAACCAAAACTGCAACTAATAGAATAAAATAGGTTATAAGCTGATCAGAATTCATCAGCAATGGAATTTAATTCCATGGTACTGTACTGTTATCTGTCAAACATTCTTACAATTAGGAGAAAATATCTCCCAGCGTTTCCATGGTACTAGAGCATTCCAGTAGAACAGCCAGCCCACACAGGGCCAAGGAGCTATAAAATATTAATTCAGTACAAGTATGCATCCAACAATCTTAATGTTTATTACAGGTTATGGCAATTTTGCCCTAACAAGTGACTCAGTTAAAATGAACACTGCCAAATACTGCAGAAAAAAGGCATGCTTCCCACTTTCTTTAAAGGTGCTTTTTAAAGCTTAATAAGGACCATTTGCATGACAGAGAGCTTTCCACAGTCACCACTTCTATATCCTGGGAAGTAAAGAAGGATGCAGGCTGAGCAGCACCCTGTAGGAAGGGTAACTATGGCATACAGCAAGCATGGGGCGGGAGAGAAACAAGTTATTTTCCCTTAGGATCCATCTGTTCAGCAATCAGAGAACTGATAAATTTTGAAGTGGAAGAAAGATAATCTTTGTCCCAGCCAATGTCAGAGGAAGAAAACATTTGAAAGGGAAGAAGGGAGTCTCAATTCTATTTGGCCAGTCCTGGCAATGGCTCATCAGGATGCCAGAAAAAAAAAAAAATGCCATTCAGACAAGAATCACAACTGTCCTCTGAATTAGCTGAACAATGTCATTTCTATTACCAGTTAGAGGAATGGCTACCTATAAGGTTTTTGTAAATTAAACTATTGCTCCTTTATTGGGACAGGTGTATTTATAACTTATGAATGAAAGACTTCTTTATCTCACCCCCAAACATCCCTGTTGTTAAAAATCTTAAAAAGGGGCTGAGATTTACAGTTAGCTATTTGTAGAAATTATTTTTTAAAAGTCTTAACAAAGAACATTTATCACATATGACTCCAGTTGTGCGTGTGAAGTGTCTCATTTTGACATCAGTCATTTCATTAAGTGCTATTGCTGGCATTTTGGCCTGAAATGCTATAATGAGGAAAGCTTTGTTTTCTATAGGTTCCAGGGAGCTCCCATATTAACACTGATGCCTTATATGGAAAGTACCTTGAAGGTGGGGAGAAATTTCTTGTTCAAAAATATTTAAGGTGAAATTTTCTCATCCCTCCTTCTCACTGATCTTTCCATTCTTTCCAAAGACTCTTTTTTTTTCCTTTTTGTTTTTCCAGACCCTTATTGCCCAGTGTCTGTAGGCATTGTCTCTTAACTAATGAGAAATATGGATATCGAAGGACACAAGTCTTGACTAAGAAAACTCATATTTCACACAAAATAAAATTTCCTTTTTACTGTTAAAAATAATTTCTCCCAGTGGAAAAATAAGCACAAGGTATGAATAGGAAATACACAATTTAATTATGAAAATAATAAGTTAAGGCTGTACTATGATTCTTCTTGTTTGAGGGAAATTCCCAAACTTGCCTAAGATTAAACAGCTTCACCCAGTGAAGTTTTTAAAGCCTAAGCTTCCACCACTAGGAAGGAAAGAAGGAAGGAAGGAAGGAAGGAAGGAGAGACGGAGGGAAGGAAGGAAGGAGGGAGAGAGGGAGGGAATGAAGGAGGGAGAGAGGGAGGGGAGGGAGAAGAAGAAGAGAAAGGAAGGGAAAGAAGAAAGGAAGGGAGAAGGGAGGGAAGAAGGAAAGGAGACAAGAAAGAATGAAAGAATATGGGTTACTCTTTTCATCTGTCAAGTTAGTTGCTTTTGGTTTTATTGTGGTTTTTAAAGGCCAGTTCTCAATTTATTGAATACTAGAGGAAATTTGAGCTCACACTGTTTTGGGACCATAGACTGATAATATTATTTACCTCCCTTCCAAAACAGTTGGCTCAGTAATGGGCACATGGCCCAAATTCATCTGAATTAAAACTTAGACTTTTGCTTAAGGGTTGTGTTCCTTTTCCTGATCCTCAGAAATAAAAATGTAATACCAGCAGTTGTTGGCAGTCATTTTGCATCTGCTAGAGAATGAGGTTCATGTCATAGCAGGCAGAGTGGGAGACCAGAAGGAGCAGAATCTTGGTGTTACTGGTGAACTGCTGGAGCAAACCAAATTATATCTGAACTCTACTTATGAAGCCATTAAAAGGCCTTTATTATTTCAGTCATTCTGTTGATTAGGCTTTTCTTTTTCTTTTTTTGCTAATGGCTGAAGGCATCATAACTGATTCACAATATTGAAAGCTTTAGCATTTTGAATTTGATTTGATCAAGCAATTCCAACACAAGGATTTTGTAATGATGATATAATCAGAAATATGTGCATTGATGTAGCTATAAAAATGTAGCACTTGGTTTTATATAACATGAGTATGAAAGAAAAACAAAACCAAATTACTTTGTTATAAATAGGAAGACATTGGAAGAAAAAGTAAACTAAACTTCCAACAATGGATGGATTGATTGGTAAATTATGGTACACCCATAAAATTAAATAGCATGATGTTAAAATGTCATATTGCTGAAGACAGTTTCATAATATGAAAATATTTACAACATACTTAAGTGAAAAAATAAGGCTAAATATATATTCATATATAAGCTTTGGTATATATAAATTAAAACATATATGTCATAATGAGCTGTTAAAATAGCCTAAAATATCAGTATTAAACATATTCAACTTATTTAATTAGATATAGTAAGTACACATCATATTAACCATACATAGACATATGTATGTGCAGGTATTGTATCAAATGGGTTTAAAACTTTCAAAAATGTTATTCCTGAATGATGAAATATTACAGGAGATTCTAAATTCTTTTTTTTTCAACCTGCATTTTTTCAATTTTTAAAACAATGTATTTTTTCTTAAAGAATAATAAAGCCTATCTCTAATGACTGGAATTAATCTCAACTGGAAATGTAGGATATTGGAGCTTTAATAAGAATTTATAACATTTCTGAGCACAAGTGCCCTTTCAGGGCTTTCTGTTTGTAGAGGCAGACTAGGTCTCACAACATCTAGAATCAAGGCGGCTGTCACAGCTCATCTCTACCCTACCCTTAGCTCCTCTGATGTTTGTCATTCCCTCCACCTTCCTTGGTGTATAGCTCAACAATTTTTTTTTAATTATCCATCCACTCCCCTGATTCTGTCACTTTGATTACATCTTTAAGGTGTGATTTCTTTTTATTTCCTTCCCATCTTTATCACTTTTGACTTTACAAACATTCAATGAGCACTTTCGTGTTTTTATCCAGCTTTAACTAATTGTTTTTTTCTTCATTTATATTTTTATTTTGTTACTCGCTTACCTTTTCATTTATTAAGCCATGTTCCCAGACAAATATCTATCTATCCCTCCGTTACTCCATCCCTCCCTTCCTCTCTCCATCCATCCACCCATCCACCCCTCTACTAATGGGTCTTCCATCCTTTCTACCTTAATAGTATCCAGCACAGGTCCGGTGCTGAAGGCACAACAGTACCCATAAAGAGTAAATGTATGACATTCCTCTTCCTTTCTTGCACCATTGACTGGACTTATCTGAAAGAATTGTCATCATGGAGGAGCAGGAAATAGAAGATATAGTAATTAGGTGAGGTTCATGATAGAAAGGTAGAAGGGAGCACCAAAGGAATTTCTGCTTAGACTTGACAACAGATTTGCCCTTTCTCTTTTTCCCTAGGGTCTTCGGCTTTTCTCTTAGCTGAATATACCAGTTTTAGATTTTTTATTGCTGTGACAAAAATATCTGAGAAAATCTACTTATAAAGAGGAAAGATTTAATTTGGCTCATGGTTTTAGAGGTTTCAGTTATGGACCCATTACTTTTGGCCTATAGTGAGACAGAACATTATGGCAGAGAGTACATGGTGGAACAGAACTGCCTACTTCATTGTGGTCCACAAGCCAAGAGAAAGAACAAAGGGCCAGAGTCCCAATAGCCCTTTATAGAGCATACTCCCAATAACCTAACTTCCTTGCACTAGGACCCACCTCCTGAAGTTCCACCACTTTTCAATAGCTCCACAGGCTGAACAACAAGCCTTCACCATATGGACTTCAGGGGACATTTAAGATCCAAATAGTCTTCCTAAATATTAAAACAGAGGGGAAAAGAAGCTTGTTGACTCTTTGTATATATTCCTGTATATATTTCATAATGACTAGGAATTTTATTCATTTAATGCATTCCATATGCTGAACAAACACTAGGTAGATTTTGAATAAATTAATGCATTGAATTTTGTTCTCAGTCCTATCTTACAGAATTTTGTATCTCTGCCCTTGCTATCCTCTCTCCTTTTCTTCACTGGCTGCAGTGATTTTGGCCCATGGTATCTGAAGAAAAGGGTTCATTCTACACAATAGAGCTAGGCTCAGCTATGTGCAGTCTGCACATCCATGTGGAATCTTCACACATCATCCAGGGCCATATATAGTTAAACCTTGCAGTTTTCTTTTAAGTGATGCATATGTATTTTCTGTGTTGCCTATCTAACGTACATCAATAAATGAAACCAACCAATGTGTTAGATTTTAACTGACTTTTAAAATATTAATTTCATTGGGCATCATGGCACATGCCTGTAATCCCAGTGGCTCGGGAGTCTGAGGTAGGAAGATTGCGAGTTCAAAGCCATCTTCAGCAAAGCCGAGATGCTAAGCAACTCAGTGAGACTCTGTCTCTAAATAAAATACAAAATAGGGCTGGAGATGTGGCTTAATCATTGAGTGCCTCTGAGTTCAATCCCTGGTACCCCGCTCCACATACACACAAAACAACACTATCTCAAAATGGAGGTGATTAGTTCTCTTGCTCAGAGTTCACATATTCAAGTAGGCCAGACCAACTTTTGCTCTTTGGATCAACTACATGGAAGTCAAAGCTACACACAGTGCAGCTGGAGCTACACATAGGGCAATTTGCGGCTGTTAGCCATCACTTGCTTAGATATGTAAATATGAGTATTTGTGCTTATTCTCAAAGGGTAGATCCCAGGGATTTGGAAAGTCCTCTTGGGAAATTTGCTATTTCTTTGGTTACCCAAAGTCCTTTCCCAGAGGGTAGAAAACTCATTATGGATAAAGCTGACACCTTGGGACTCAAGGGGGCTAATGCTGCTTGACTAAAGGTTGGTGTGAATGCTGATGCTCCTCCAGGGATGGCAGGAGTTACCTATAGTTCCCATTACTAAAGCTCTGTGTCCGTGAGCTTCCTCTCAACTTGCAATTGATGACTTGTGGAAGTCTTCATCAACACATTCTTTTTTAAAAAATATTTTTTTTTATTGTCAATGGATTTTTTAATTAATTAATTTATGTATTTATATGTGGTGCTGAGGATTGAACTCAGGGCCTCACACATTCCAGACAAGTGCTCTACCACTGAGCCACAACTCTAGCCCAACACATTCTTAAAGTCAGTCTCTACTAAGTTATTTTAAAATTTGGGGTTTTATATTTCTTTGAAATTAAACATGAATTTCTTTATTATTAGAATTTTCATAAGCTTGAAGAAAATTAACAAAATCTGACAAAATACATGTGACTTCCTAGTCATAAAAAGAAATAAAAATTACTCATAATTTCTCTATTTAGAGATAATGTGTATATTTTGATAAATAAGACTTTTAAATGACTTCATGTCTATTTATTATTTTTATGAAAATAGGATAATCTCATATAACCTGGTTTTAATGACTTAACATATCTTGAATACTTTTGTGCCAAGTTTTTCTTCAATATTTTTTCGGGTTAGAGGGTACCAAGAATTTAATTCAGGGGCACTCAACCACTGAGCCACATCCCCAACCCTATTTTGTATTTTATTTAGAGACAAAGTCTTACTGAGTTGCTTATTATCTCACTTTCACTGAGGCTGGCTTTGAACTCACCATCCTCCTGTCTCAGTCTCCTGAACCACTGGAATTACAGGTGTAAGTCATGGCACCCAGCTGTTCTATATATTATTTAAAAACTGCATAATATACTATTAATATGCTCATATGTCTTAATTTATTAAACCAGGATTTCATTGTTGGAGACTGATTTTTGGCTAACCCTAAATTATCTTAATAAAGAGATATCTTTGACATGAGTCATGATTATTCCTTTAGTATAAATTTCAAGATCTGGTATTTTGGGGGAAAAATGTAATGCATATATTTTCAAAGCTTTGATATTTATAGTCCAATTTTTCCATTCATTTCAAACAAATTACAGTTTCAGCCACAATACCTAACAATGCAGCTTTCAATCTCTTTCCAATATACATAATTTCTATAACTTAAAAACAATTTACCTTGGTGTCAAGGATGGGTCCTAAATGCTTTAAGTCACTTATTGAATGGGTTACTTTCCTTACAGAGTGGTTTGTTCTCAAGTATAAGCCTTTAAGACAGGCCTAATCCAAGGAGAAGGTGTCATTCTACAGGCTGTAGTGATTAGTTAAGGACTTGCCATCTGACCTGAATTTATCCAGTAGTAGTAAATGTCAAGAGATGGTGCTGGTTGAGAGGAGACCTCTTTTTTTTCTGAATGTGAGGCAGGAACACTTCACTCAGCATTACTGCAGTCACACTCTTTCACAAGGGCAGCCAGCTTTAGCACAAGGCTGAGAAATAGGAAAAGAGATAATTGATGCTGGATCATTGATTAGGTCATGCCTGAAGACAGACCTACCTCTGAAACTTAAAAATTTGAGAGTACACCAATTTTTCATGAAGTTATATAAAATCAGTTTTGTTATTGGCAAACAAAAGCATTTGAACTAACATCTTTGTTAATATGCAGGCAAAAAAGCTAGTTTATATTTATTTAATTATATATAAGGCTTACATTTTTTTCACATACTTAATGGCCACTTGTATTCTTTCTTATGAATACCCTCATATTCTATGCTCAGGTTTTAATTGTATCTTCCTGTGTTGAATAAAAAGCAAGAGACTTGCAGTCACATCTATCAAAATATTTTCCATGTTGGTTGCTAATTCTTTAAAAAATTTTTTAAATATTCTGTTATAAGATATTCAGAAATTTTGAAATTTTATATGTTCAAATCTGTCACTTTGTCTTTCATAGATTCTGTTTATTCATAAAGAATCTTTTTCTACTCTAAAATCAGAGAGCTATTTTCTTATATTTTCTGCTAGTTCCACATATTTGTGTTTATCTTTCCATTTGAATGTTTCATTGATTTGAAAATTATTTTGGTGTATAGTATATGGTAGAGCTCAATATTATTTTCTTCGAAATAATAGTAACTAAATATTTGAGGCAAATCATCTTCAAATACAAAAGTGCCAATGAAATATTTGTTGTTTTATTTTCTTATATTTATCCCCTGAAAGGTAGGAAATTTTTTTCCCTATTGGTTTGTTATTCAAGGTGTGATTTTTTAAAAATTCAATTTTTATAAGCAACTTTTACTTTAAATTGTATTTTTGGCCTATCTGGGGGTGTTGGTGCTATGACTAAGATTAGATGTTTCTATGGCTGCAGATTCCTTTTTTTTTTTTTTTTTTTTTTTGAGAAAGGAGCTTGCCTTTATCTTTCAAGTCCTATACAAAAGACCTAGCAACTGGCTCACTGGGTCCTATAAATACATTTCACCTACACTTTGTAGTGTATATTCAAACAGGAAGTAGAGAACCAGGAACTGAAAAAAAAATAGTCGCCCTAAATCTGCTGTTCAGAGATTAACACCAACAAAAAGGACCATGACAGTTCTTTACTTTTTCTTTGAATTGCAATCTTTTATGTTCCGGCCACATAGAGAAGGGAAAAGAAGTTTCAGGCCTTATGGAGACTTTTCAGATGAAAAGTTTTTAGAGGACTTTGGTGTAGAGCAGCTTAATGAGGTGAAAAGATTTAGGCCATCTCTGAAGACCTGCAGTGAAAACAGGGAGCATGACAATAATTTAGAGGTTGGGAGAATTTTAGCAGATTTATATAAGGGCCCTCGGGGCTGATACTGTCTCTTTACTGAAGGACTTTTTTCTAAGTGGATCAAATGAGGTATGGGTTCTACTTTGGATCTAGAAGCTTGTGTGGTGAGTAGACTCCACTGTGTTTTCTTCACAGTGTAAGGATCTTCATGGAAATGATAGTTCAGTTTAAGTGTGACGGAGTAGATAGAAGTTGTTAAAGATGCCTTGGAAAACTTTTTTGTACCTATTTAAAATGTTGATCTCCAATGTGTACACGGCAACCACACATAAAAGTAGGGGAAATGGTGTTGTTTCCTAATGTCATTTCCATCCATCTTATCTATTCATTTATATGATTACTTTTCAGTTTGTCCGGGAGTTGGCAGACCTTTCTGTAAAGGTCAGACACTAAATGCTTTAGACTTTGTAGGCCATATGGTCTCTGTTGCACCTTGACTGTGCTGTTATATTATGGTTCTGACCATAGTAAACAAATTGTAGTGGCTGTGTACCAATAACTCTTGATTTGAAAAAGCAGGTAGGGTCCTAGGTGAAGCCTGTGAGCTATTTTTTCTATCTCCCAATTGAGACCTTTAACATCCTTCACAGAATTGTTGTAATGGTTTCTCTTATGATAGGTTCACTTCATTTCATAGCCATTTATTGCTTAGGCATTCACAAAGATCAATAAGGCAAGGTTCTCGTCCTTGAAGAGCTGAGAGTCCAGAGCAAACACAGCTGCAAGAGCTCATAACATTAACACAGCGAGGCAGAATTGCTTCCTGCATTGCTGCCAGACTGGGCTTTCTAAAAGAGACCATCGTGTCCCTCTTCTGCCAAAATACACTTAGTGGTACCTGTGACATCATTGCAACTCTTTAGAGAGGCATGTGGTTTATCTCTGAATCCTGATTGTCTTCCTGGACTCATCATTTTCACTTTCTACTTCCATAACTTAGCTCTAACTACAATAAATCATAGTACAATGTACAATACTAGCTACAGCAACGACACATACCATCATGCTCACTTCCACTCTGACTTTGCATATGCTGCCCAGGAATGAGTTCCTTTCAATCTCTCACATCTAAAAATTGGGAGACTTTTCTATGCAAGCTGTCCAAGGATTGTAATGGGATGCCTTGTTAGGTGGAAGAGGGAGTTTTTTTTTTTTTTTCTTTCTCACTTGGAGATAGTCAAGCAGGGATTGGCTAAATACTTGGCAGATGTGTCAGATGCTGTTGGAGCCCTGCCCAGATCCCCTCTAGCAGACCTTGTATCAGTCTCTGGCTGTCACAGGTGTGGGCTGCTAATGGCATGCACCTGCATCTTTTTTTCTGAAGCTCTCTACGTTTATGAGGAACACTGTGCATGGAGATGTCAGGAAGGTTAAAACTTCACTTACTCCCTTCACCTTTCCTCTAAACCCCAGCTTGCAGACCTAAGATCCCAGTACCCTTGCTGTAGAGACCAACTCTGTGATCTAAGAACTCCCCAGAGCTTTAGGCTGAGACTGGAATACTCTTGAAATCACATCTATACCTTGTTTCTTCATCTGTTCTCTCCTTTATCCTCTGACATTCTTATAGGTTTCTTCTAGCCCATTTCTTCAATAAAGGACTTGTAAAAGACTCCTTGGGTGAGCAGTAGGATTATGACTCTTAAGATTTCTTATTATTCCATATGATTGTAAGAATGAAATCATTAGTCTCATCATAAAGTTCACACCATCATGATCTAATTGCTTTCCAAAAGCCCAATCTCCAAATACCATCACATTTAGGGTTAGGGCTTAAACACGAATTTTGAGGGAATGTAAACATTCATTCTCCAACACATAGTCTAAACAAGGGAGAATTTTGACTCCATCTTTCCCCTATTACATAATAGGTGATATTCTACCACTTTTGGAGTATTTTATTGATTACAAGGAAGTTTCAAATTCTATTCTCAAGGTAGGCATTAACAGAGTGTGTCTCATTGGGATCATCTTGGAGTTTGTCTTCTTGAGTTACGTTGACATAATATCCCATCAAGAGACGTCCCAATTGTGTGTCTTCCCCTTGAGAGAGTCCTCTGTGACTAGCTTTCATTCTGTGGAATATGGGACAAGTGATACTGAGAACTACTGAAGGGAGGTCAAGAAGGTGATCTCTTTTTCTTTTTTCACCTCTCCTGACTATCTCTTTTTATCACTCCTTATCTCTTTCTCAGGACACGTGCCTTTGGAATCAGGAACTGCTGTGAAGGAGGTCTAGGCCTTGTAGCACCATGTTGAAGAAACTTCATGGAATGGCCCATTGGGAGAGAAGAGGCTACTAACCAATGGCAGGATCTATTGCCTTACATGCAAATGCTCTTTTAGAAGATTTCAGTTCCTTATCTTTTTGTCTTCCATCTGAGATCCCAGACATCAGTAAGTAGGAACAAACCACTGATGTTTATCATGTGAGAATTCTAAACCCACAAAACTCAAAAGCAAAATATAGTTTCTTGATACCACTAACTTTTGGGTCAATATGTTATATAGTCATAATAACTGGAGCAACATTGAAGAAAACTAATTTAAAACTACTCCACTATAAATAGTACTTCACAGGCTCAAGTATATATCAAAACTCTCCACAAGAAGTTTCCTACTGCCATCTGGTAGAGACTGACCTACGTCTCAAGTGAAGTGTCTTGAAGTGGTCCTGCCACTTCCTGCTTGAACTACAGGCCCAATTTTTCAGGCTCTTAAGGAAAAAAAGGCATCCTAAAGAAGAAATAAGTTCTGGATATTTGTAATGTCGTGTGTAATGAATACATAACTTCTGACATCCCATAGGGAGCACTTGTCATGTCTCCATGACATTATGGATTCTTTATTTTATCAAACAAAATTATCTGTTTAATTGTCTTATTCTGAAGCAAAGATGCAGGTTTTTCCTTAGAGATGGAAGACTATGTAGAGAAAAACTTCTACAACTTTAAAAATTGGCATTTCTTATTTTCACTTCTCAAAAACATGAAGGTCAAGGCTGAAACAGGACTGATAATTTCTATTCTCTCTAATAGGGTGAGTTTGGAAAAGGTCACTTTAAGGAAAGTTGTCCTTCATTTCTGCTGTCAGTCTGAGGGCCTGGACAGGAAAGGTGAAATATATTCAGAAAAGATTTACCATATTCTCTTTTTAAAAATATTTTATTTGTGAATTATAATCATACACAATAGTGGTATCCATTGTGATATATTCGTATGTGTACATCATAAATTGATCTATTCATTCCCTTATACCTCTACTTTCCCTTCTTCCTTCCCCATTTCCATTCTTTACTGGTCTCAGTTCTATTTTCAGGAGGTCTCCTTTCTTTGCCCTTTTTCCTCTCCATCTTCTGTATATAAGAAAAAGCATAGGACCCTTGATGATCTAAGTCTGATTTATCACCTAGCATAATATTTTCCAGTTCCATCAATTTTCCAACAAATTCCGTGATTTTGTTCTACTTTACGACTAAGTGAAACTCCCCTGTGCATATATACCACATTCTCTTTATCCATTCACTTGTTGACAGACACCTAGGTTAGTTTCATAACTTGGCTATTGTGAATTGTGCTGCTATAAACTTGAGTCTTACCATTTTCTATATTATAGAAAATTAATATCCAAATGGACCACTGTCCCCCAAATTAAGGGTACATTGTGATTTTCATTGTAATAAAAGAAGAATAATGAAATTTAGTAAACAACACCTATTCCTCAACTAAATTATTCCTGAAGGGCATTTTCCATTTAAAGCTTTAAAGTTAAAATATAGTTTCCTGGGAATTTTTCTTCATTTTTTAAAGTAATGGATGTCACCTTGTCATCTGTCTCTCAGACCTCTCTTCTTGAGTAGCTTGTGAAACCACAGAAAGTATTGCTTAAATTGTTTGTCCTTGTTTATCTTATTCTGCTAAGCAGGACTCTGGGGGCAGTTAGGAAGAAAAAGAGAAAAAAAGCAACTATATATCTTATGTGCTATTAAATCACTGGGTCATTTGCTTTTGGCAACAGTAACACCATATGGTCAGTTAGAAATGGGCTTAATAAATATGCTATGTGACATCAACTGCCCAGACAGATTTGCTCCAGGGAGTAATGCTCAGAGTTTGAGAACATTTGTAGGACTCATTAATATATGTTTGATGGAAGAATACCCGATGCATTCATGGTGCCCCCCAGGGGATCTGCACATCATGTAGCTGAGGGGTTAACCGCAGGGAATTGCAGTCTTGTCCTTTCCTCAATATTTGCTGCTTTCTGGGGTCACTTGCCCTCCTCCTTTGCTTTTGAAGAGTTTGAGTCATTTTGATTAAGCATGCAGGTCTCTGCTTCAGAAAGACCTCTGCATTCCCTTGTTAGGAAATCTACAATCCTGAGGGTTGTTGTCCTCATTGATCACAAAAATGAGTTTCTGACTGGCCCAAACACAGTAGTCCTTGCAGTGAGGATAAGGTTGTGACTTGCATCACAATAAAACAGCATTAAACATACTTGTGGCAGAGAATTTCTAGCAAAGATTCAGTACTTTAAAATTGTTAAGTTTTCCAAATATCAACCCATCTGTGGATTTTACCAATAGCATTTTAATCTTTTTCATTTTTTTTTTGCAGACTAGATTTTTGACTAATATGAAGATTCTTGAGAGGTGGATACATGATTTTGCTAATGCAGAGCTGTTTCAACCTATTAGCCAGAATTTATCTGCCCTTACAGGAAACACTTTTCTTCTCAAAGAGAAAAATCTCACCTGTTTTGTTCACTTATCCTGTAATCAAATTCTCTCTTTTTGATGAGAAAAGTCTGATGTGATTCTGGAGTCTAATTTCCTTGCCTTCTTCCTTTTCATACAGTCATTTTCCACTGAAGCATCAATATGGCCTGCTGTCACGTCTTCATTTATGTCTTCCCCAGTTTCTCCAGAGGGTTATTTGCTTCCCACTAATTCCACATGTTTCCATACGAGAAACTGGTCTCTATTATAATGCTTAGAATAAGATATTGCAATTATCTCTTTATGTGTTTATTTTTTCAATGAATGTGAACCTGTCAAGGAATATGTCTTATTTTTTCACATTTCTATGCACCTAGCATAATGGCAGTTGCTTCTTGAACATTTATGACATGGGAAAAAAAAAGTCTTTTGGCACAAAAAACTGGCAGATTATTTGCCTTCCAAGAGAGAAGTTTCTTCTATAAGCTTTCCCCCCTTTATAGTGGGTTTCCATGTCCAGGTGTGATTTTGTTTGTCTCAGTATCATTTGAATTTTTTTCTACATACATTGTTGTTTTATTATACAAATAAATTTATCTGGCAGCACAATTAATACTAACAACAAAATGAGTAATTAATGTAATGCTTGCTAATAGTGTTCAGTGTTCTCCACCCTGCCTTTATTTTTGTTCTTAATAGATCTTGTATTTATCAAGATAAATAAACTCCCAAAGAGAAAGAGAAGGCATATACTTCTATATTCTTTTCCTCAGAGGGAAGGAATAGACTGAGTTTTCATGTTTTTTTGGGGGGGGCATGTAGTATATTATATTTTCGTCACTATTGTAGACATAAAGTACTGATCGTTTCCAGAAATAATGCGATATTTAATAATGTTTTATATAGGAATTATTTAGGAATTAATATTTCATTAAATTCTTTAGTAATCAGATGTTTAAAAGAATTTGTGTCCATGTAAAAGACATTAGACATATTTAACCTCTTATTTTTTCTTTGTTGATCCAAATATTGATATGCAATATAAAGTGACACACTTTCCAAATTAACCAAATTATGCAATGTAAATGTATGAACACATCACAATAAATTCCACCTTTGTGTATAACTATAAAGCACCAATTTAAAAAAAATGGTAAATAGAAGGAAGATCAGTAGAGAATAAGAAGGGGTGCAGAGAAGGGAGGAGGGAAGGGAAAGGGGGAAGTGCTGGGAAATGAAATGTAGCAAATTATATTATATGCATTTATAATACATCAAAATGTACTTATGACTATAATGCACAAATAAAAAAGATTGATGAGAGTCAGGGTAAGTCTATTGCCAAATCATGCTTTTTGCATTTTCCGTGAAGAATGTTATTTTCCCTCAAAACTAACTTTTTCTTCATTTTATTTAAGCTGCACTGGGAGCTAGGTGTTCCATACATACGGTTTGTTTTGTTTGGGTTTTGCATTCACATCTTAGCAGTTTTCTATAGTATGTATGTATTACATTGATGTATTCTATATTCATGTTGTTTGTTTAAATTTTTCTGAAGTTTACTTCTTTGTATGTGTAGATCTATTCTCCTTAGCTGGGCTATGAACTCCTTCTGAGAACAATGGATACAGCCAATATTTGACTATATTCCCAATAGTGCTTGTCATGCCTGCCCAAAGACACGCTAAATAAATATTTACGTACTTATTGAATCACCCTACCTTGTGAATGGTGTTTCAAGCCATAAATTATTTTAAACTTTGTGTTTTCATTTTTTAAAATAATATCATTTGGGGTTGACATTTTCCTGTGAAGCCATATATGTAATGGTAAAGAACATGGCCTCTGGAAGCAATATACTTGAGTTGGAATCCTAGCCCAACCTCATCTACAAATGGAGGTAGTACTACTAACCTACAGAATTGTGAGGATTGAATGAGTTAAAATAGTGTCTGGGGTGTAGCTCAGTGCTAGAGGACTGGCCTAGTATGTAAGAGGACCCAGAGTCAATCTCCAGCATCAGGAGGAAAAAAAAAGCAGTTAAAATATATGTAAAGCACATACAAAAAAGCTTGTTATTGAATTGACTATAGAAGCTATATCTCTAATTATATGTGGAAAAGGTTCTGCAATTTCATAGGATTAGAGAACAATAGAATTAAAAGGAACTGTTGAAACCAGAATGGAAACAATTGAGAACATGGTCAGAAAGCCTGGTTTGAACTCAGATGTACTACTTCCCAAGCGACTTCATTTGTAAAGCAGGCTAATGACTTATACTGGGTTCAAGGATATTTTGAGGCTGAAAACCCATTTTGTGCAATCTTAGATGTGGAATACCTATAAAAACTTAAATCCAGTATATAATACATAGTATAATTACACAACATATAATTTAATTATATAGCTGTGATACAACTGTAATATCATAATTTAGTGTAGTGATATATATATACGCACATATATATGTATGTATGTGCGTATACATACATATATATATATATGTATACGCACACACACACACACTCGCACACTCTGGATTATGATTTCCAACCTATTATTTGTTTTTTCATTTATTAGTACCAGGGATTGAACCCAGGAGCGCTTAACCACTGAGCCACATCCTGAGCAATTTTTTATTTTTAATTTTGAGTTAGGGTCTTGCTAAGTTTCTCAGGCTGGCTTTGAACTTGTGATCCTTCTGCCTGAGCCTCCCAAGTGGCTAGGATACAGGCAGGTGCCACTGTGCCCAGCTGATTTTCAACCCCTATTTTAATGCACCTATGTCAATCAACATATGGAAATCAATAGATGTAATTCACCACATCAATAGACTTAAAGAACCATATGATCATCTCGATAGATGCAGAAAAAGCATTTGAAAAAATACAGCATCCCTTTATGTATAAAACACTAGAAAAACTAGGGATAACAGGAACTTACCTCAACATTGTAAAAGCTATCTACGCTAAGCCTCAGGCTAGCATCATTCTAAACGGAGAAAAATTGAAGACATTCCCTCTAAAATCTGGAACAAAACAGGGATGCCCTCTCTCACAACTTCTATTCAACATAGTTCTTGAAACACTAGCCAGAACAATTAGACAGATGAAAGAAATTAAAAGCATAAATATAGGAAAAGAACTTAAACTAGCACTATTTGCTGATGATATGATCCTATACTTAGCAGACCCAAAAAGTTCTACCAAGAAACTTCTAGAACTAGTAAATGAATTCATCAAAGTGGCAGGATATAAAATCAACACCCACAAATCAAGGCATTCTTGTATATCAATGACAAATCCTCTGAAATGGAAATGAGGAAAACTACCCCATTCACAATATCCTCAAAAAAATAAAATAAAATACTTGGGAATCAATAAAAGAGATGAAAGATCTATACAATGAAAACTATAGAACCCTAAAGAGAGAAATAGAAGAAGACCTGAGAATATGAAAAGATATACCTTGTTTATGGATAGGCAGAATTAATATTATTAAAACGGCCATATTACCAAAAGCACTCTACAGATTCAACGCGATTCCAATCAAAATCCCAATGGCATCCCTCACATAAATAGAAAAAGCAATTATGAAATTCATCTGGAAAAATAAGAGACCCAGAATAGCTAAAGAAATTCTAAGCAGGAAGAGTGAAACAGGTGGTATCGCTATACCAGATCTTAAACTATACTACAGAGCAATAGTGAAAAAAAACAGCATGGTACTGGCACTAAAACAGGCAGGTAGACCAATGGTACAGAATAGAAGACACAGAGACCAACCCATAAAATTACAACTACCTTATATTAGACAAAGGTGCTAAAAGCATGCAATGGAGAAAGAATAGCATCTTCAACAAGTGGTGCTGGGAGAACTGGAAATCCATATGCAACAAAATGAAATTGAATCCCTATCTCTCACCATGCACAAAAGTTAACTCAAAATGGATCAAGGATCTAGGAATCAAACCAGAGACTCGGCATCTAATAGAAGGAAAAGTAGGCCCTAATCTCCATCACGTGGGGTTAGGCCCCAAGTTTCTTAATAAGATGCCTATAGCACAAAGAATTAAAACCAAGAATCAACAAATGGGACTAATTCAAACTAAAAAGTTTTATTTTTTCTCAGCAAGAGAAATAATATGTGAAGTGAATAGGGAGTCTACATCCTGGGAACAAATTTTTACCTCTCACACATCAGATAGAGCTCTAATCTCTAGGGTATACAAAGAACTCAAAACATTAAACAACAAAAAAACAAATAACCCAATCAACAAATGGGCCAAGGACCTGAACAGACATTTCTCAGAAGAGGATATATAATCAGATAACAAATACATGAAAAAATGCTCATCATCTCTAGCAATCTGAGAAATGCAAATAAAACTACTCTAAGATACCATCTCACTCCAGTAAGAATGGCAGCCAAACAACAACAAGTGCTGGTGTGGATTTGGGGAAAAATGTCCACTCATACATTACTGGTGGGACTTCAAATTGTTGCAGCCAATTTGGAAAGCAGTATGGAGATTCCTTGGAAAACTGGGAATGGAACCATCATTTGATCCAGCTATTCCTCTTCTCGGACTAGTCCCAAAAGACCTAAAAATGGCATACTACAGGGACACAGCCACATCAATGTTTATAGCAGTACAATTCACAATAGCTAGACTGTGGAACCAAACTAGATGCCCTTCAATGAATGAATGGATAAAAAAATATGGCATTTATACACAATGGAATATTACTCAGCACTAAAAAATAACAAGATCATGGCATTTTCAGGGAAATGGATGGCATTAGAACAGATTATGCAAAGTGAAGTTAGCCAATCCCCAAAAAACAAATGCCGAATGTCTTCTCTGATATAAGAGAGGTGACTCAAAATGGAGTAGGGAGGAAGAGCAAGAGAAGAAAATTACCTCTAGATAGGGAAGAGAGGTGGAAGGGAAAGGGAGGGAGTAGGGAAATTGCATGGAAGATGGAAGGAGACCCTCATCGTTATACAGTATACAGGTATGACAATGTGAGGAAAAAAAAAGAAGTGTGTCATATTAGATTGGGTAGAGAGAAGTGATGGGAGGGGAGGGCAGGGGAAAGGGGGAATGGAAGGACAGCAGAATAAAATAGACATTATTATTGCTGTGGGTATATACGTGACTGCATGACCAATGTAATTCTGCAACCTGTACACTCAGAAAAATTGAGAAATTATATCCCATCTGATTCAAATGTCATCTTGATATGTCAAGATCATGTACTGTCATGTGTAACTAATTAAAACAAATAAAAAATATTTTCCATAAACATAAAACAAAAAATGCAATACATGTTTCTAATCACATTATTCCCCCCATGATGAATGACTACCTTCTGTATAAATTGACAGCAATATATGTCTATAATAAATATTTCCATAGCAAACATAAAAAAAAAGAAATATACTCAGAATTGAAAACTTGGGAGGTAGTGAGTGAAGACAGAAAAACACACTCAAGACTACATTTGTAAATGTCAAACACCATTAGTATGCTTGTTATCATTATTACCTACAAATGAAGAAATTGAAGTCCAATTTACTGTCTTGGGAACAGTACTTACTCCTTCTATGTCTGTTTCGCACCTGCAAAGTGTGGCTAATAATAGAGCGTGGCTCACAGAACAATGGCAGGAATTAAATAAGCTAATACATACAAAAGGTGGAGCAAAGTGCCTCTAGCTAACATGTGGTATTAAGGTTAGGTATTTATTTTTATGCTCATTTCATAAACACTCATGACACAGTAACAGTCTGTGTCTATTTGTGAGGATACCTGGGGGTATGAAAAAATACTGAAACTTTTGCCAAAGATTTTTCTCAATGGTTTTAGGATAGTCTGATGGGGTGGATAAGCAAAATATATGTCAGAAGATATCTGAGTTCTTTCTGATATTGATATAACATCCCACTTTAATATTTCTTTTTTTAAAGAGAGAGAAAGAGAGAAAGAGAGAGAGAGAGAGAGAGAGAGAGAGAGAGAGAGAGAGAGAGAATTTTAATGTTTTTTTTTCTTAGTTTTTGGTGGACACGACATCTTTGTTTGTATGTGGTGCTGAGGATCGAACCCGGGCCGGCCGCACGCATGCCAGGCAAGCGCGCTACCGCTTGAGCCACATCCCCAGCCCAGTGTTTCTTATATATGTGCTGAGGCCTAGTATAGGTTTGGTTTGTTTTCTTGTGTTTGTCTTGTGTTCTATGTGCCTTTCCAGTGATGTTGTATAAATGAAAACAGAGAACAGAGAACATCCTCCATGCAGAATAAAGACATAAATATAGGTTTAGCATCTCTCACACTTGGGTTTTGTTTTGCTTTCCACTAAGGGAGAATCTTTTAGTTCTTCACATTAACATTTGTTTCTACGGGAAAAACCATGCCGCATGGAGGCACTTAAGGCAATCATATTTTTTACTTCAAGGTGGTTTCCTGTTCTTTGCTCAAATACATCTTCCCAAGGACTAGTCTTGCTTGAACAGTCTAAACTCTAAACCAATAATTTTCCAGGTGCTAGAAGCTACCAGTCGTGAAAGATTTCTTTATGAGTGGCAGGAGAGATTGCTTTATACTTTTAATAAGAACAATGAGACTAATTCTTCTCCTTGAAAAGGTCTAATTTAAGGCTGTTCTTTCACTTGCCCTTTCAACATCAAATCATCCTTATTCTCAACAGTTGAGAAATTTGGCAGAATTCATAATTAGCTTACAAGTCATGAAATCCTGAATGCAGATGTTATTTTTGCTCTAAACATTGTCTTGGAAAAATTATTGGCAGATGATTTAGCAGTCCAATGTTCTTTGATGCATTTATGTATGCTTTAAGCTTAGAGTCAGTGGTGCCTATTAAATCCCCAATAAATATTTGACAAAGAATAATAATAGCTTATATTGTGTTGTGCATTATGTTGTTTTATTTGTATTATCTCATCTAATCTTTACCTGATGAGGTAGACACTGTTATTATCTTCATTTTACATGGGGAGAAACTAAAAAATAGAAAGCTCAAGTAATTTTCTCAAATCCAAGAATTTTTAGAGGTGAAATTATTAGATTATGAGAGGTTTGACTCAGTCACTGGATTAATACACACACACACACACACACACATACACACTGGATTATGATTTCCAACCTATTATTTATTTTTTCATTTATTGGTTCCAGGGATTGAATCCAGGAATGCTTAACCACTGAGCCACATCCTGAGCAATTTTTTATCTTACATAAATAAAATATAAAATAAAAAATTGATATAGATTAACTGGATATAAACTGTTGGCAGGTAAGATGTGGCTGAAGGACTTAGGTCACTGGGGGTGTGACTTGGGGGTATATTTTGTTCCCAGGGAGCAGAGCTCTCTCTCTGCTTTTTTGTTGCCAGTGTCATGAGCCGTTTTCTTCTGCCACATCCTTCTGTCATGATGTTCTGCCTCACCTCAAGCCCAGGGGTCAGTAAAGTTGGCTCTCTATGAATTGAGATCTCTAAAGCTATGAGCCAAAATAAACTTTTCCTACATTAAATTGTTCTTATCAGATCTTTTGGTCTCAGCATCACAAAAGCTGACTCTGACAGTTGCCTCCTCTTGTTTGCAGGTCTTCAGACTTGGACTAGAACTGTACCACTGACTTTTTGGGCATCCCACTTTCAAATAGCTGATTATGGGCCTTCTCAGCCTCCATAATTACATCAGCCAATCAGTCCCTCATAATAAACCTACTTATATACATTAATACATCTCATATTGGTTCTATTTTTCTGGAGAAAAACTGTATTACTCAGGACTCTTTAGTTCTACTTGTTTCACTGCTGTAACGGCCCCAAGTCTGTTTTGGGGGTGAGAGCATGAACTTTGGAGTGAGACTGACCTGGGGTTGTCACATACAAGTTAGGTGCTTTGGGGTAAGTTCCTTGCCAGCTAATATCCACGTAACTTTCTTCTTGCTACTATTTTTTTTACCTGAAAAATGACTTATATTTAGGTCAGTTTGCGCACCAAAATTAACTCCTGTGAAACTATCATGCCTAGTTCTCTGTCCCCAAGTAGGGTTCACTATTCCCTCCTCGGAGCACCATTTATGACACTTCTGTCTCTTGGCTCTTCTACATGATTCATGTAATTCCTTTAGTATGGCATGTTCTCTTATCTCTGGGCCTCTATACATGTTGCTTTTCTGACTTATGATATGATCCTTTGCCCCTTACTATACCATCTCCTCATTTTTAAAAATTTCTTAGTCATGTTTCTTCCTTGGGAAGCAGCCTGCCTTAATCCTATTGTAACACCTGATCCCAATTACTTTTTTATTTTTTGATGTTTTTCTGATGGACTGTAAGTTCCATAAAGGCAAGGATGTATTTTTATTGTTTACTGATATATCTTACATGCCCATCAAAATTTTGGACACACTCTTGTTACCAAAATATTTGCTAGAGGAGTTAATGTATTCTACTTAACTGAGTCTTTTGAACAAATTGTTCTGACTTATGAAATCCATTTCATGCTTGCGGGGCTATAAGAATATGTATGTGTGTATATATAAATATATATGTGAGTAACTGTTTGCCTATCTACCTCTCTATCTGTCTGTCTTTCTGTCTGTCTTGATATGGCAATGTCCCATTACCCAAAAGAGTGAAAGTAAGCAGTAAGGCTCCTGAAATGTGCTGTATAGCATACAGGGAAGGCTCAGGGAATAAGCTTGTTTGGAAATATGCTAATATTATTTGCTAAAAACATGATTTTTTCCAAAATGGATTGAACAATAAGATAAAGGAAAGTTTATGTTTCATGATCAGTTTTATTTTTGTATCAATATAGCTGCAAAAACTGAAAAAAAAAGATGCTGTCCCTTTCTTAAAAAAAGTGGTGAGAAGAGATTAATTGGGGAGTAATCATTGGTTTGCTGGTGACCATCTTACACCCTTAAAATGCTTTGAGAATATCTTCTTCAAAACTCAGCAAGACAGTAACACAGAATAGGGGAAAGATGAACTAGCAGACTTTCCAAACACAGGGTTTCTTTGCAGTATATGCTCTTCTGAAATAGATATTGCAGAATTATATTTCTTTGAAGATGAGAAAACTCCACAGAAGTTACATTAACAGGAAAAAGTTTCGGTCTGAGCATAGATATTTGAGGATACTGAAACGGTGTCCCCAAGTGGTTATGTAAGCGCTAATGTCAGGCATTCTCCTCCCACGAGTCCACCAAATAACAAATTCAAGATTATTGTATTTGCTCACCTACTACCTGATCCTAAAACTCTGATGCTGTAGAAAACTGACATAGGTCACAGCCAAATCCTCTTACAACATTTTTAGTATAAAATTGTGGGGAAAAGTTTAACAGATACAGAACGAAATGGTATATTTTATGTACTTACATAATAAAAAATTGAATCTGGAGATTACCCGTAAGTAGCAAAGATTTCAAAAAATTCCTGTTCTCATATAGTGTTTATCCAATTAACTGAGGAATTGGAAGGAAAAATCTAAGGGAGAGAACCATAGTTTTCAGCCAGAGATCTGAGTCTTTAACATTTGGGTTATCCTATGTGCCTTCTTCATTATTCAGTTCTGATGGATACTTTCATTACTTTTTATTTAATGGTCTGTCTTCTCCCCAATTATGATGGGCTTTCCATTATGATCTCAATTCGTGTTCTTCCCTCTTCTGTGATACGAATTATTGGCCCATGTCCAAAGCCTTATGTACTTTTTCTAGATTTATGAAAAGAAATTCATTTTAAGATGCTGGAGATAAGATAACAAGTGAGTAATTAGTCTTCGACAATATTTGTATTCTTCTCTCCTTCTAGTATCCATCTACTACATTCCCAGCCTCTTACAACTAGGTGATAGTTCTGGCCACTGAAATACAAGCAGAGTGATGAGTACCATCTCCAGGCTGATTCCTAAAATCTTTGATGAAGATCCTTCTCTATCATTTTTACCTCTGTGGTCTGGTGGCTGGCTCCAGAGCAAAGTTTTCCAGTAAGAAAATAAAATGAGCACATTTATACTTTTGAATCATCCCCTAACTACCATTAAAAATAATAAAAAGAAGCAGGTAAAACTAATTCCAATGATGTATTTATCGAACATAATATATTATCATTTCAAAATGTAGTAAATCTTAAATTATTTGTAGTATAGTTTATAATCTTTTCAACAAAATGCTTTACAATCTAATGTTTATTTTATACTTAGTATCTATGAATCAGATTTCTTTCGCTATAACAAATACTCAAGATAATCAACTTATAAAGAAGAAAGATTCATTTTGGCTTAAAAAAAAAAAAGAAGAAGAAGAAGAAGGGACTGTGCCTCCACAGTTCCCTTCAGGGGCACACCGTCAATGACCTACACGTTTCCCACTGGACTCCACCTCTCATTAGCATCACGCTGGGGACTAAGCTTTTTCCACATGGACTTTGGGGGGCCATTTAAAATCAAAACTAGCATAGTGGTTACATATGGTCAATGGCTATTCTACTGGTTAGTGCATTTCTGTAGAATGAAGTTGAGATATTGGATCAATTCTCTACTGGAAAGCCATGGTTCAATGAAGGACTGGGGGGAAAAGACCTAAACCTGAACTGCGATGTGAGTCAGAGTAAGACATTGAGGTTCCTGGGTTTGTTTATTATCAGCTCATGCACTATTGAAGATTAGGTTACTGAGTAGCAAATACTCACAACCTTTCTCCCACCTTCTCTTTACTTCCACAATAGGAGTATATACTTCCCTGCATCACTGAACTTGAGCTTGGTCATTTGATTTGCTTCACAGAAAAAAACAATGTGCTGGTGTTAAGTCTAGGCCTTAAGAGTATTGTATGATTATGATATACATTTTTTGAGCTTTTACTCTCTTTCCAAAAAAAAAAACCTGAATTAGATGATCCACTGGTCCCATAATTATTAAGTATTGTTTGCAACTCCATTTTGGGGTAAATTTTTATGCAGTGTTATATTGAGAGTAGTTGACCGACACAACCATTCAAATAGAGATTCATTTCCCAAAGAATGTCCATCCCACTACCAATCCACAGTCGTCTTTTCCAGTGGAATTTCCCATGTTATAGCTTCTTTTCTAGTCTTTCTTCCCTTTCATAAGCCCCTAACTCAATCTTTCTGTGTTAGCAGTTAGCAGTGGTGTGCTGTTTTATAATTATTTACGTGTGCAATTTCAAAGTTCAGTCGTTGTCTTTTTAAAGCTTAAGATTTCAGTCTACAATTGTTCCTTCAGTAATTCAATACTTCATTTTTTCAGCAATTGATTCCAGTAGCCATTCCAGTAGCTTTAATATGTTCCAGGTACTGTTATGGTCTACACAATGCAATAGTAAATAAGAACTGTTGTCATGGTATATAACACAAAAATATAATAAAAAGAGATGTAGTGTTGCTTTAAAGAAAAATGAAAATGATTGGAGATGGTGATTATTATTTTGAAGTGATTTCACAACCCTATATTCTATACCCTGCAGAAATATAAACCCTTTCTAAAATTTGCACCTATTGCTAGGAGCTTGTATTCTTATACTTCTTTGTGGCTTCCAACTGTTTCCACTGATTTAGTTCAGCTTAGGGTTATTTTTGCTTTCCTACTTGTCTTTTCTTTGTCCCATCCTGCATCAACTAAGTTAATTAAGCTAATATCACAGAAAGTATTCACACAAAGGCATTTATATGTAAGACTTTCCTTAAGGTGTTAAGAATATGGAAGGATTTTCATTATGGTAACACAATTTAAAATTCAGTATTAGTTATTCCTGATTCTAAAAGTCTCAGAGTGAGACCTGAGCCTCTTACCACAAAATTTCATTGTTTACATTTTTCATCTTCATTCTTTTGTTCTAATTTCTAAATTCTGATTCTTATTTTCCTTTAGAAAAGCAATTGTGTTAGCTGTTTCCTTTCCCTGGCTCTGCCCATCCAGGATACTAGTCTAATTTTTCTACTAAATAGCTTCCAAAGTTATTTTTCCATATATGGAAACACAGGGTTAGAAGTACCGCATTAAAGTTACACAGTTAGAACATGTAGAGCTGAAATTTTAATCTCAGATTTCTGACTTTAATATTTGCAAAGTGAAAACAAATTTTATAATCATCTCACTTAAGTTAGAAAACACATAACTTCTGATAAGTTTATTTGCTTTCCAGAATATGTTTAGTGGAAAATAACTTTATGTGATCACTTCCATATAAGATGAGTCATTTCACAATATAAACTCAAATAAGAATTTATACATAGACATAACAATGAGATCTTAATTCTGGGGTGGGTGAGCTAGACATTATTAGGTGTCAAGGGAAGGCGGTTTTACCTGTGGCTCTCCTCTGTCCATTGATGACATCCATTGAACTATAAGTCATTTACACTGGACATCACACAATGGCCTCTTGCTTTGACATATCAATTGCCTATGTCTGTTGTCTTTCCATGGTCTTTGACCATGTACCATATGCACTGAGCTGGCTCTTCATCATTTTCTTGAGCCTCTTCCAGTCACCTTACTTTCTCTCAGTCACTTTAAATCCCCTTTGGGAAGAATTAGTAAATCTCATATGCTTTTGCCCAAACCAGACTAATAAGTGGAAAACTTGGAGACTCTGTTCAGGCCTATTGACACACGTTTCCTTTAAGCCTTGCCCCTCCAAAGACTTGATGCAGCATGTGGTATTAATGACCTGTAAAAGACGCTCACACCCTAATCCCCAGAACCTGTAAATTACCTTACTTCTGTGGCACTAAGAACTTCAACAAAGTGGTGAAGTTAAGGATTTTAGAGATGGGAAGATTCTAAATTACCCAGGTTGACCCAATATAATCACACAGGCTGTTAAAATCTTTTTATATGTCGGAGCTGGAGAGGAAATTCTTCTACACCATTTTAACTTTTACCTTCACAGAGGTGGCTTCTCAGAGGAATAACTCCTGAATTTTTCATCAGTTGAAATTTCTCCTCCTCAGCAATTAATTCCAGTAGCCATTTTAATTCTCTGCCATGGTTGCTGACCTAGTCCCCCACCTAGCTCTTTTCCTACCTCCTTTCCAATTATGGACCATATGTGAAATGCTCTCAGTAACTCTATTCTAACCATCTCTTATTGACATCTATTTCATATTTTTCAGATTGTTCATTCTATATTATTATACCCATCAAATTCTTGCTCTCTTCTGGTAAAACATAACCCAGACTAATTTTGCCTCTCCTTTCTCACCTTCAGTTCTCAAGCTGATTTACATTGATGCATATTTATGCTCACTCAAGCTGAGTCTTTAGCATAACTTTCAACCCCTTGTCTTTGGTTCACTCCATCTCCCACTGCCTCACTGAGTTTTGCAAATATGCATCTCTTTTCTTAATCCCTCTTTTTCTCAATTTTAAAAAGATATCACATCACTCATTTAAAAAAGAATTGAGACTGTCAGTCAAAAGGTTCCTCAACTTTTTTCCCCTCTATCACTGGTTTAGGACTGTCATAGGAATTATACAAAATGGGGGGGGGGCGAAAATAAAGTATTGTTCTTGCATTTGAAGAGCTCAGAGAATTTACATTATCAAGTACAAAACAATTTCTATGACAGTTCTCAGTGTAATTCAAGCTGCAAAGGCATTGTGTTGAACTTTATTCAAATCATTAATAATCTGAAAGTCCTGAATTCCTAATTTCTAGGATTTCTCTCCAAGCAGCAAAGTGAGACTAGCTCAGGTGAAACAACATATAATCAGTAATTATTTGATTTATTATTAATCCTGTCTCTGACCAGTGGTAGGAGAAACAAAATGTCAGCAGTGGCCGGAAGCATTCTCAAGCAGTCAGGCTAAAATTCATTTCTTTTCTTTTTCTTACATGTCATATTATTTCTTTCAATGGCTGCTTTCTTTAACAGGAATACAAACTTTTTGCCATACTTTTTTCACGGTTGGTGTCTACTTGGCCTTGTAAGGTCCTTCCACATTTTATTTCTAATTTTAATTGCATTCATTTAAAAAAAATCAGACTTTGATGGACATTTATATTATTCATTTATTTATATGCGGTGCTGAGAATTGAACCCAGTGCCTCACACATGCAAGGCAAGCGCTGAGCCACAATCCCAGCTCCAACTGTGTACATATTTCAAATGTTGTTCCTATAAAGTGACTGTCTCCTTTCACAGATGTCTGAAAAAGAACTATGCTCAATGCAGCTAACTTGTTGACTTCCTTTCTTTTCCCATAGATTACCTCTTTGATCAATACTTCCCTCTTTGCATTCCTAGCCAAGCATAGTTTGAATATATAAACCGTCCTCTAATTGAAAGTTATATCCTTATGAGAGCTACAACCCTTCTTCTAGAACTGACAGCTTAATATTTCATGTGAAGTTTTTTTTCAACCCAGTCAGTAGCAGAGGCCTGAAAGTTTGTGAGCTGTTTTGGAAGTACTTAACTTTCAACCAGGGACTAGTGTATGTAAAAGGACGAGGTACTGTCGGTTTCAATGTGCTATTCAAATACACATCCACTTCGGCCACCTGAAGGGTAGAGATGTTACTCATTCAATCTCAAATGTATTTCTCTGAGCACATCAGAATTGTCTTTTGAAAAGAGTAGCATGGTTCCCTGAATTATTATAAACATAATCTTAAATTTAGAAAAAAATATGATATGCTTATTGGGCTTGTAAATGTTGTAGTGAAAAAGATCTAGAAAGATATTATTTAAATTCTTAGTGCGTTTCTCTCTCCTGTATGTATGTAATAGTTACCTACAAGCTCTTTGGGGCATATTGTGTCACCTGTGAAACCTCCCAAATCAAACAGCATTTTCAAATATGAAAATTATCCAGTTTGTTGTCTTGTATCTTGCTAAAATAAATTGTCATTCTAAAACTGCAAGACTGTTCTGTCTCTTTGCTTTCCATTTTAACCAAAATGTATTCTGAGCAGCATCTGCCTAAAATAGTATCTATGGAATGAGCACCATAGAAAAATAATTTTGGAGAAATCAAGGAAGCACGACCTTACACAAATCCCTTGAGTCTCCAAAGCAACATTTAAAAATCACAGTTTTTAATCAGAGGAACCCTGTCTGCTCAGAGTTCTTGAATGTGTAGTTGTCAATTGTTGTTAAGATTAGTTTTTTTCCCCTATGCCAAATTATCTCCCATTTGAAATTATATGATTGTTTTGAAACATGTGATATAACAAAGAACATGAGGCAATTCCTCAGGGTGCCCCACATGCAAGTTTTGCTTCAGACTGTCTTGTTAGGAGGTACAGTCCAAACTTTCTCCTGTTTCAATTCTAGCAGCCTCTGAGCAGAGAACAACCACATTTTGCTCTGTCTTGTTTGTACATCGTGTGTGCGAGTGTGCGTACATTCCATTTTTACTCTTCATGATTTGTGAGGCTTGGTGAAACGTGACACAAAAAGACTTAAAACACACAATGATTGTGGTTTCCAAGATCTTATCCTTGCTTAGACCAAAGCAGAAGCTGAATTTGGTACTTCTCTCTTGAAAAGATGGATTCATCCTCAATGTACAATTTTCCTTATGTGGTTGACTGTGTTTTATGGGAATACTTGGCTTGGTGTTTCTTCACGTAACAGTCATCTTTCATGAAAGTTGGGCACAGGAGTAAATAAAGAGGTTCAGCGTGTACGGTGTGGAATTAAATGATTCAAATTAATCAGGGATAAGTTCAAACAGAAAGGAGGGGCTAATATTCTTCAAGGGCATATAGCATTCTTGAGGCTTACCCAAACTAGCCCATAATTTGCCTAATTCACATTCATGAATTAGCAGACAAGATTTGGAAGAACACAGGATTTGGGACCAGAAAAGCCTGAGTGAGAATACAAATTCTTCTATTTATCAGTAAAAAGATTTTGAACTAAGTAAGCAAACTTTCTGAGGATCATCATCCTTATTTGTGGAAAGAGAACTATTGATGAATATTTCCTCAAGTTTTTGTAAGGAATTTTATAGTGCATGCAGAATTCCAAGTACCTTTGTTACAATAGGCATTTAAAAATATTATTTACATTTTTATTATTTTGCCAGAAAAATAGGATTATGTGTGCTATTGATTTGTTTTAGTAGGGCTAAGGGATCTTAAAACTATGCCCGGTTTAGGGAAATTAAATTCTTAAAGTTCAATTTTCTAGGAGTATATCTGAATGATCCATTTAATGGCGTACACCTAAATTTGAATTTTTAACACATCTTTCAAAAACATTGAGACCATTCTTTTTTTCCTGTAAAGAGACAGATTGAATTTTAGGATTGTAAGCCATAGAATCTCGATTACAACTAATTAACATGGTTATAATATTGTTAAATAAGTTCTACAAAATACATAAAACACTAAGCATGACTGTGTTCCAATAAAAACTTTATTCCAAAAACAGGCAATGAGAGCTACAGTAATAAAAATGGCATGGTATTAACACCAAAATAAACATGCAGAACAGTAGTACAGAGTAGAAGACACAGAGACAAACCGACATAAATACTGTTATCTTGTACTAGACAAAGGCTCTGAAAACATACTTTGGAGAAAAATAGCTTCTTCAACAAATGGAGCTAGGAAAACTGGAAATCCATATGCAGCAAAATGAAATTAAATCACTGTCTCTCACCATGCACAAAACTCAACTCAAAGTGCACCAAGGACCTAGGAATTAGATCACAGAACTGAGCCTAGAAGAAAAAGTAGGTTTAAATCTTTGTCATGTTGGCTTAGGATCTTACTTCCTTAACCAGACTCCTATAGTGCAAGAAATAAAATCAAGAATCAATAAATGAGATGGATTCAAACTAAAAAGCTTCTTCTCAGCAAAGGAAATGATCAACATGAAAAGAGGGCCCCCAGAGTGGGAGAACATCTTTACTACATGCATATCAGATAGAGAACTAATTTCCAGGGTATATAAAGAACTCAAAAAACTTAACACCAAAAAAACTAAACAACCCAATCAACAAATGGGCTAAAGAATTGAACAGATACTTCTCAGAAGAATATATATAATCAATCAACAAATATATGAAGCATCTATAGTAATTACAGAAATGCAAATCAAAATTACTCTAAGTTTTCACCTCACTCCAGACAGAATGGCAATTATCAAGAATGCAAATAACAATAAGTGTTGGTGAGGATGTGGAGAAAAAGGTACACTCATGCATTGCTGGTGGCCACTGCAAATTGGTGCAACCCGTCTGGAGAGCAGTATGGAGATTCCTTAGAAAACTTGGAATGGAACCACCATTTGACCTAGTTATCCCACTCCTCAGTTTACATCCAAAGGACTTAAAATCAGTATACTGTAGTAATGCAGCCACATTAATGTTTATAGCAGCTCAATTCACAATACCTAAACTATGGAAGCAACCTAGATACTCTTCAATAGATAAATGGATAAAGAAACTGTGGTATATATACACAATGGAATATTATTCAGCATTAAAAAAGAATAAAATTATGGCATTTGCAGGTAAATGGATGGAGTTAGAGAATATCATGCTAAGTGTAGTAAGCCAATCCCCAAAATCCAAAGGCCGAATGTTCTCTCTGACATGATCCATAATGGGGGGAGGAGGCATGGGAAGAATGGAGAAACTTTGGATTGGGCAAAGGAAAGGGAGGGGAGGGAGTGGGCATGAGGGTAGGCAAGATGGTGGAACAACAACAACCAAAAAAAAAAAAAAAACCCATCATTACCCTAGGTACACATATGATTGCACAAATGGTGCAACACTACATTGTGTACAACCAAAGAAATGAAAAGTTGTGCTCCATTTGTGTACAATTCTGCTGTCATGTATAGCTGATTAGAACCACCACCACAACAAAAAAACAAACAAAAACAAGCAATGAGCCAGGTTTGGCCTGGCAATCATAGTTTGCTGATCCCTAAAGTATGAGAACAAATATAAATACATAGATCTCATTCATTTAGTGCAATGATAAGTTAGAGAATTTACATGCTTCAAAATATTTATTAAGTGGAAAAAAACCCCATCAATTTTCAGAGGACCTAATTTTCAAATATTTAACATAAGCTTTGCAAAGTGGGTCCAGAAAACCTTTGGGAGAGGAAAGGGACATGAAGGACCTACAATGAAATAAAATCAACTGTGGAAAGAGAAAGTCAATTTATGTGAGGAAATACAGAAAAAAAAATGTTCTGATAATTTTGAGCATTGACTACAAGAAAGGCAAAAGTGTGGGGGACCTGTAGGGGGCAGTATTGGGAAGGCAGCTCTGGGAAGAAGAGAGCAAGAGAGAAAGAGGCTCCTTTTGGAAACCACATGCTGAAGAAAAGAAGAGCAAGGGAGAAATTTATGATCCTGTAAGACAAAAGAGAATTTAAAATAACTGAAGGATATAACCCTTCATCTCCCTTCCCTTAAAAGAGCCATCCATTAAGTAGACTGCATGTTTCAACACTGACATAAAAGTGGCATCTTTAACACTGCCCAAACTGCCAATCTGCTCACAGAAATGTGGGAATACAGGCAGCTTTGTATATAAAAGCTAGCATAAGAGAAAAAAAATGGGACATACAAACACATGTATTTTAGATAAAGACAATTCTACATCCTCCATTCTGAATGAACCAGAAGAAACAATATAATTCTAACACATGATTCCACATTGACACAGGCTTTATCAAACACAGAAGGAAACATCAGATAGTTAAAAACTAAGTATAGAAGTTAACACATATAAAAAGAAGTAGTAAATTGAAAATAAAATGAATTCAGGAAAAAGTAGGGGAAAATGACAACATCCTATCAGAAATGAAAACTAAATTACAATATCTGCCCAGAAAGAACTGGTCCATTTAAAAACTAAATAAGGTCCTCTAAATAAATCCAGAAAACAGGGTTTCAAAAAAAAGGATCTGAGAAAAATTTTTAAAATTAATGCATTCAGGGAAGATCCAACATAATTATAATTGGAATCTCTCAAGATGAATATTCAGCATTGAAAAACAACTAATGTTTAAAATACTGAAATAAAATGAGATTCATATCTACATGTTAATAGGACCAACCAGGTAACAGGTAAGATTGTCCTAGAAGTATCAATTCTGATATATATTTGTCTAACTATTAGTTCCAGATATAGAAAAAAATTCTCAGGGCCTTTGGAAAATCACAATGTAGATCAACACGTGAAAGAAGCATCATTTTTAGGGAAAGAAAAATGTGAGGCAAATATTTTATATATATCCAAATTGTTCTTTAAGTATCATGACTTTGTAAAAATAATTTAAAATGAGTAATTATTAAAGGAATATTGTACTCTTGAGTCTTTTCTGGGCAACTTCAAGAGAATGTACATCATCCAGTCAAGAAACAACGAGAAATCTTAACAAAGGCATTGTTTAATTACACACACACACACACACACACACACACACACATATATCTGAAAAATACTATGTAAACATTATATATTCTCAATATAAAAAAGTGACTAATATTTAGAGAAGGAAGTGATTATGAGAGAGTAGAATAAGCTCACTGATTATTTTTTGAGCAATATATAGAAGTCAGAGTACCATTAAAAGCAAACTAATATACTAGGTAGTAAAAGATTAATGAAAGGAGAGTGTAAGGTTATCTAACAATTATATGGGTGTGAAGATAGCCATGGAATCAAAGCAAAGCATAAACCTTTCTAAAGGTCCAAAATAAATAAAACTAAAGCCAAAAAATGACAGATAAAACATGGAAAATAAACAGTACAGATATTATTTATACAGTTAAGATTTTTCAGTCAATAAATGTAAATGTGCTTAAAAAACCACCAAGAGATTTTAAATTTTGCTTAGAAAGCAGACCCAATTATGTGCTTTAAAGAGACAACTTACAGTAAAACGACTCTTTGAGCAGCAAGCAAGTCAGAAGGATTGAGGATGTCCAGAAGCAATGAAAACAACCAGATTGTAATTTTATTGTCAATAAAATTAAATTCAAAGGAAGAAAAGTATTGAAAATAAAAAAGAAGGATAGTTATTAATTCCAAAACCCACACATCATAATAAAGATACAATAGTTGTGGACATATGTGTAGAAAGAACGCAGCAACTACTTTTCTAAAAAGAAGAATAATCAGACATAGATAAACATGCATTAATGGGTCAGATTTTAAGACACCAAATTGTAGCCAGAGACAGAGGAAAAACAAAAATAAATAATATGTAGAAGAGCTAAGTAATCAATTGGTAAACAATTAGTTAGATCTTAGGGAAATGTATGTATTGGTACTGATAACAGAGAAGGCAACTTCTTAAATGCACGTTGGGTATTTACAAATATCAGCTCTGCATTAAATTAATATGACAAATAACACTCACTGGTAATGAAATGAATTAAAAATCAATAACTAAATAAAAATATCCTTTCATCTAAATATTTAAAAAGTTCTTACAAACTTTCTCTTAGGGAAGAAGGGAAATGAAAGCAAATTATAATACTTTAAAAATTGTATAATGAAAATGCTACATATGAAAACTGGGTTAAATAAAAAAGGGCAAGCTAAGAAAAATCTTAAAGTCTTGAATATTTATAAAAATTAATGAATGAAGCCTGTAGTCCCAGCTATTAGGAAAACTGAAGTAGGAGGATCACATTTTGCATGACAGTGTATCAAGACACTCCTTCAAAGTAAATAAATAAATAAATAAAAGCTTTAATTCTCAACACAAAAAACCATATTCAAAATAACATAATAAAACAAATTGAAGTTTAAAAGCTTGAGACAGAAAATAATAATGACAAAAACAAATTAATAATATAGAGATTTGAAAGTCAGTCTATTTAATTAACAAATTGAATACTGACATTTTAGGCAAAGCCAACAGAGCAAACTGCTAGCTAACTTCATGAATAGGCAAAATAAGAAATGACAAGGAAATTTTGGAAAAATAAGAAATGACAAGGAAATCAAAATTTTTGAGCTGGGTGTTGGCACGTGCCTGTAATCTCAGTGGCTCTGAGAGGCTGAGACAAGGAGGATTTCAAGTTCAAAGCCAGCCTCAGCAACTTAGGGGGCTACTTAGCAACGTAGCAAGACCCTGTCTCTAAATAAATTATATTAAAAAAAGGGCTCGGGATGTGGCTCAGTAGTTAAGTATCTCTGGGTTCCAACAAAACAAAACAAAACAAGCAAACAAACAAAAAACTTTAGAAACAAAAGAGACTGTACTGTTAACCTCTATGAAAATGTCTATGAAGACCTAGTTGAAATGTGTGATTTTCTGAAGGAATACAGTTTACTTTTTGATGAACCCATTAAAGATAGAAAGTTTAAACAAACTAATTTTTACATAAAACACCAGAAGTTACGAAGAAACAATCTCACAAAGCAAGTCTAGCAAATGTTTCAAGTCTACAGGGTCCCAATGTTCCATAAATTGTTTTCGAGCATAGAGAAATGTTCAAATCTCTTTATGAAGCAAATATACCATTACTACCTAAATCTGGTGAAAATAGTAAAAAAATAAAATTGCTGATCAATGTAATATGTAAACATTAATGCAGAAATGATAAATAAAATATTAATAATAAGAATAGAACACTGTAAAACAAAAATAAAATTTCATGACCTGTAGGATTTATTTCAGGAATGCATGGTTCGTTTAATAGTTAAAGGGTTAGGGTTAGAGTTAGGGTTAGGGTTAGGGTTATACCTCAAATTCCATATTTAATAAAACAATTACTACATTCAACTATATACAAATAAAAAGTTAGTATGACAAATTAAACTGAAATAATGGAATGAAAAATAATGTGTTTGCAACATGTATCTCAGGTAAAAGGGAACAATTCCTAATTTATACAGAACTCTCCCAAATCAAGAAGAAAAAGACCTTATAGAAAGAAGACATGAATAGTCAAGTAACAATATATTGAAATGGTCCTTAAATTTGGCAAATGATGTTTAATCCCACCCACAAGAAAGAAAATAGAAATTATAATCACAATTCTCAGCTATCAAATTGATAAGAATTTATAAACTCCGCTGGGGTTAACCTTCCTGAGTTACAGCCTGGAAATTCCTCCAGTACAGTAATTGTAGATGTTGTCTCATCCATCTCACATCTCTCAGCGATTGTGGTTCTTTGTTGCCCAAAATACAATCTCCTGAAAGCCCTTTTCTTATTTTTTTTTCTGTTTATATCAAAGGGAAGGGCAACAAAATCATGTTACCTTCTCCGTTATGTTACCTTATCTCTAGAAGTAAAAATCTCTGGTTTGAGCCATAGCTTATTTTGACCGGTAGATGTTTACAAATCTGCAAATGTCACTTCAGAAGAAATTGGTTGGAGAGGGTGCCAAGCTCACTTTTATTGAGATTCTTCTTTGCTTCAGGACCTTGGCATAATGTCCTAGATGCGTTGGTTGCTTGCTAATGGTTTTAAACAGCTGTTTTGTTTAACCAGTGCTTTAGCTCTTCTTAGCAGGGGATTGGTATGAGAAAATCTTTTTTATTATAGGCAGAGGAAAAGCCCTCGCCAATACTTTTTCTAATATAATCCCTTCCTCATCCTATCTGATATCTTCTTTCTAGAACTCCAATTATAGATAATCGAACACTCTCAATTTGTCCTCTGTATCTTAACATTGTTATTATACGTATCAAATTGTTAACTCTCTGTGTTGAAGTCTACTGTTTAAAATCATAATTTATTTCATGCATTATGTCTTTAACTGCTTCGTTTATCTATTGAGTATTTACTTTCAATCAAGACATACATTCCAATCAATATAATTGTTAATTTTCAGGGTTTTTAGTCCTTTTTACAATATGTCTGGGTCATGTTTGACAAGTCTTTCTTTTTTTCATACTTTTAGTAGTCTCTTATTTTTTGAAACATATTTTATGTTTTGCGTCTGATGATTCTGTCTTTAGATTTTTTAGATATGATTCTTTAGTTTCTTGTTCTGAATAATTCTTTTCTAAATTAATTCTTGGGGAAGTTTTTATTTTCACTTTTATTTCAAAATTTCCTTGAAATTCCATTTGTGGTAATTCCTTGAGCTTGGTTTTAAAAGTGAATTAAGTCTGGCTGGGCATGGTGGTGCACACCTGTAATCCCAGTGGCTCAGGAGGCAGGAGGATCACAGGTTTGAGGTCAGCCTCAGCAACTTAGCATTGCTCTAAGCATCTTGGCCAGACCCTTTCTCAAAATAAAAAATAAAAAGGATTGGGAATGTGGCTTAGTGGGTAAGTGCCCTTTGGTTCAATCCCTGGTATCCAAAAAAAAAAAAAAGTGCATTATGTCATAGGTGCCTGTGTACATATACACAAATATATCTATTTGGCCTGGTAATGGTTGCATGACAAACAAGGGCCACTGCAGAACTATGCTTTTTGCCTTTTGGAGATAGGAGTACCTCAGGCAATATGAGTTCAAGCAAAAAAACTCTGAATTTTAGGGCAGAATTTTTCCTTCTCTTTATTCAAAGGCTAACAATTTACTTAGTTTTTAATCTCTGTTTTTCAGTTGGCCTGGTCATGCCTCCCTTTGGGGAGGAGGCATGTTTTGTTTCATTGGGGGTTGCTGGTCTATCTCCTGCCCTAATTGGGCAGCAATTCTTTTCTGTTGTGCTGGATAGGTGTGAGGGGCTCCTAAGCACTCAGGATTGGAAAATGCCCCAAGTCTCAGAAAACAATTGCCAAGAAGCTCACTTATATTTTGGCACCTTGCTCTTTTGACTTTTTAGGCCTCATTTTCTCTTATTGCCAATCCACTCATTGTTTAAAACAAGTTTCAATAGTAATTGTTGAAAATGTAACACAATAAGTTTACTTTGGACCAAAAGGATTTATTTGTACTGTACATTTAGTCTACCACACTGCTAGAAACAGAAGTCTCTCCAAATTACCTGTCATACTGAAATCCAAGGTACATATTTAATTCAAGTTATGTTAACAAGTCATCACATGTTCAAAACATTTGGTTATTCTCAAATGTTTTCAAGATAAAAGGCATATTCCTTAAGGGGCCACCTACTCTCCATCTTGATTAGACCTTGGCTTAATGCTGTAGCTTAAACTCATAAAACTCTTTCTTCTATTCTTTGTTCTTTTTAACTCTAGAATTTTTTCCCTATGTAACATGGTGTATGTTGACTTTCTTCTTTTGCCTGGTACACTCTTAGTGAGAGGTTTAGCTATGGCTTTTGTTGATTTGCCTAACCCCCTTATGCTCATTCTCAGGACTGGGGTGAGGTTTTGAATAATGTCCAGTAGGAAGTATTCTTTGACCTGTCACTCCCTTTCTTCATATTCATCATCTTCCAGGAGCCCTCTAACTGCACCCTGTCTTTAAGTTGTAGCATTTACCATATTGAGGTTGAACATTTCCTCATTTATCTCCTCATCTGCCAAGCCTGTGATGATGCTTTCCATATTAAAAGTCTAATAAATGTTGAATGAATAAACATAATTATTATGAATCTCATTACATAATCCAGCACCTTTAACTGTTCATTTTAGCTTTTCAGAAATAACTAAATGATATTATTTTATATGTTAGGTTTTTTTTAAATGGTCATAGAACCCTTTCACATACATGACCTCATATGTTACAGGTAACATAGGCCAAATTTAGCTCTGCCCTAGACCTGCCAGACCACGAGAGTGATGTAATCCTTAGTGGATGTTAAAGCCTAAATGCTAACAGTGGAATAACTCTGCTGTGTTCTATTGTGATAAATACTTCTAAATTTTTCCAATTGTCTTTATTGTACACTTTTATCTTACTTACAGCTGTAAAAAGTTTTGGTCAAATCAAAATTAAGTTTTCTTGGTTTTTCCCGTGGTATAGTTTGGATGCTAACAAAATCAATTTGATATTGATATTTGTCTCCTCGAGATTGGTCATTTTCTCAGTGCTCTGATGAAATCAAAAAAGATTTGATTAGCAAAGCTTTTCTCATGATACTTAGGAAAAATTTTCAAACTTTGGAAACATATGTTAGATTAAAAGGCCGAGAATATAAGGACATTTTATCAGGTAAGAGCGTGTCTTTTGGACATTGCTTAAGCAGACAGGAGCTCAACGAAGTGGTGAGTTTGATCTCCTTGAGTCCTAGCTATTGTGAGCAAAGAGACGCATCCAAGCAAGGAATTCAGACTGGAAATATGACAATAAACCCAGAGATAAGAGCTTTGCCAACTTTTTCTGGGGAATAAAGTAGCAGCGGTGTTTGAGCTCATAACTCATCTTAAAAAAATTGGAATGGAATTTACCTAACATACAATCAGCCTTTCATATACAATTTAGCAGCATTTAGTACTTTCACGGAATTGTGAATCCTTATCTTCCTCTAGTCTCATTTTTTAAAAAATCACCTCAGAATATACCTACTCCATACTCTTTAAGCAATCACTCTTTATTTTTCCCTATACCCATCTCCTGGCAAGAGCTAATTGCTTTCTGACTCCATGGTTTGCCAATTCTTGATAGTTCACATAAAAGAAATCATAAAATGTGACCTTTTGTGTCAGGCTCCTTTCACTTAGCATACATAATGTTTTGAGGTTTATCTAAGTGACTTTTCTATACTTCATTGCTTCTTATGACAGAATAACATTACCTTTTACATATTGTTACTAGTTGCTTATCCACTCAACTATGGATAAACATTTGTGTTATTTCCACCTTTTGTTTATTATAAATCACATTACTATAAAGAAATAGAACAGCATTTATTCATCAGCCTATTTTAAGTCTATGTAGTATATACCTAGGAATGAAATTTCTGATTCTTTTACAGTCTTATGTTTAACATTTTGAGAAATGATCAAACCATGGTCCACAGTGGCCATCTTACATTCCCACTGGGAATATATAAATGTTACAATTTCTCTACATCCTCATTTTATTTTCTTCTCCTTCCTCTTCTTCTCCCAACCTTACTATGCCTTTCTCCTCCTCTTTCTTTTATATAACCATGATAATGGGTATGAAGTGGGATGTCATTTTGATTTTGACTTGCACTTTAATGATTTTAATAATGTTGAATATTTTCTCAAATTCTTTCCAGCCATTTGTATGTATTCTTTAGAGAAATATCTACTCAAGTTATTTTTTCATTACTTAAAGAGTTTAAACATTCTTTATATATTCTGGATGTATATAAATCCTTTTCTAATATATAATTTGCAAATATTTCCTCCCACTTCTAGGTTGTCCTTTCAACTTCTGAATAGTATCTTTTAATATATGCATTTTATGCAGCCTTATTTGTTTGTTTGTTTTTTTTTTTTGTTTCTGTTGCCATGACCAAAACATCTGAGAAGAACAATTTTAGAAGAGGAAATGTTCATTTGAGGCTCCATTGCCTTGCATACAGTATCAGTGGTCTTAGTATATAGACAGCCAACTCCATTGCTCTATGCCTGTAGTGGGGCAGAATATCATGGTGAAAGGGTATAGTGAAGGAAAGCAACTTAGGTCAAGGTTACCAGGAAGAAGAAGTAGGAGAAGGAGAAGAAGGAGAAGGAGAAGGAGAAGGAGAAGGAGAAGGAGAAGGAGAGAGAGACAGACAGACACACTGAACTTGGCTAACCAGGGACAACACGTACACTCCAAAGTCACACCCCCAGTGATCTCCCTCCTCCAGCTATACCCTACCTGCCTATAATTATAACCCAGTTAATTAAGTCAAGTGGATCAACGTGAACATTAGGTCAATACTCTCATAACCCAATTATTTCACCTCTAAACTTTCTTTTGTTGTCTTACACATAAGCTTTTGGGGGATACCTCCTTTCCAAACCATAATAGTAAATAAGTTGTTATTTTTAAGGCCAACATACCTATTTATTGCTCCTGCTTTTGATGTCAATTCTCTGAATCAATTGCCAAAATCCAAAGCCATGAAGACTTACCCCTATGTTTTGTTTTGTTTTGTTGTAATAGTTTTCTTGCTTTGACTTTTACATTTAGATCTTATTTATTTTGGGACAATATTTGTACTTGATGTGAAGTAGAGGTCCAGATCCATTGCCTTGCATACAGTTATATAGTGGTGCCAACATAATTTGTTGATGGTTCCCTATTAGTGGATTTGTTGCCCTGTTCTAAGTTGATTGGCCGTAGGTGTATGGGATTATTGCTAATTTCTCAATTCTGCTTCATGGGTCTGTGAGTTTATTCCTGTGCCATTACCACATTGTGTAGGTGAAGCTTTTCTTATATGTGTTATGTCCTCCTGAGCATTTCCTCCAAGGAGGGGAGCCTTTCTTCTCATTATCCAGTGGCAGAAGTGGGGGTTACAACAGAATCTCTGTCTTTCCTAACTCTAATGCTTGCCACTTACCTGTGATAACAGATAGAAAAGAATTATAATCCCATCCATAAAGTTAAAGTGGGATGCAATGATGTAGTAGAGGAGAGTGAATTTTATAGTCCATTATGCTTGGACTGGCTGAGTCCCAGTTACACTTATAACATCATGGTCATGTAATTTTAGCCTCTTCAAACAAACTTCTATTCAATTACCTTATATTAAATGTGGATAAAAAACTTATCCTGTAGTATTTTTGTTATAAGTAGGCATAAAGTAAGTAAATTTCCCCTAGTTTAGTACCATATGCAAAATGGTGGTAATAGAAAATCATGCTAGAAAAAAGCTATTAATCATTTTGTAATTTTGTATAATATATATATATATATATATATATATATATATATATATATATATATTTAAATCCTTTTATAATATATAATTTGCAAATATATATATATATATATATGCAGAACCTTATGTGGAATACAATCCTAAATTTAAAATCAATTGCAGAACTTGGAAGACCAACACACCATACACTTTTCAAGATACTTCCTAGGAAAACAGCAACTTACCTACTGACCATTGTACTTTGGTTTTAGTGTTAGGACTTTGCTTCTTTTCCTTAATATGCTAGCAGGTAGAAGTTTGTGTGTGTGTGTGTGTGTGTGTGTGTGTGTGTGTGTGTTGTATTTGTGAGTAAATATTCCCTCTGTTTGCTCTTCTTTTACATGCTGAGTTTGTAAGCCTTGGTGTCAGGCATTTTATTTTATTAATATGCTGTGTAAATATGCCTGACATCTATAAAAGTATATGCTGCATATCCATAAAAATCAAAGAAAAGTAATACCAATGCCAGCAACTGAATGAATGGAGGTCTTCTGACTACTATCTCAAGTCTATCCAGTTCTCAAATTTGAAACTAAGCCAGTTTCTAAGGTAATTGGATTGTGGATAAGAGAACTTACTTAGAGCCAATTTTATTTTTCTGAAAGTATTTGATTTTTTGTTGCTCCTCTGATATCAGAAGCATTATTACTAGGCTATAGTCTCTGAAGAGAGAGCCAGAGATGTGTATACACTTGTATTCTATTTGCTACCCCTCACTGACTGTATTACTTTCAGTAGTCACATCACTTTTTGAAATCAATTATAAATCTGAGATTTATATTTGTAAAAATATAAAGATAGTATATTTGTCTCATATACTAAATGAAAGGAATAACTACCTCATAGAGTCATCTGTAAGAATAAATTGTAATCATGGACGTAAAAGTGCCCTGTGAACCATAAAGCACAACACACATGTGAGTTCTCATTATTAAAAACGTTTAATATCATTTACAGAACTGTGGAATCTTAAATTAGGAAGGCTCCTTACAGGTCACTTTCCCAATAGGTCTTGCATAATGTTTTGTTAGGGAGTCTTGTTTATTCCTTGCAATGGATCCTTGGATGTGGTACTATCGTAGTGTGATGTGACATATTCAATTATGAACAACTCAAAGCAAGCCACATACCCTCAAGGGTCTGGGGTAGTGGCTTTTTCACATGCAAAGGCAATTAAAATGCCTTGGATGAGTTCAAGAAAGATCTTCCACTGTAGACTTTCCTACTCAATCGTCTAGCTCGGTCTTTTGGGCGTGTGCAGAGAAGGCCAGTTGATACTAACAGTAACTTGGCAACTTCCTCTTATGCTTTCTTCCTTATACTTAGCAGAATGCAATTTGAAAACAGGGAATACAGAGGCAGGGCATCTTCAAAAAAAGAAACTTAACTGTTGCAATGATAACTACTAAGTAACTTGGTTACTCTCTAACAATGGTTTGACTTCAAATATTTTGTGCAACTCTTTAAAAAAGAGGCCTGTAGGAAGATGCTATTTGTAAATCTATTTATTTATTTTATTTCCTGTCTTCAAGAAATATGCTCTTCTTCACTGTAGTCATGCATTTTTGTCTTGTTTTCAAGTGTGATTAAGAATTGTGTCAGAGTTATTATTTTCAGGATTGTAATTGACAGAAGAAAGCCAAATCATAATCTTTTCCAAATCTTTCATAATTAATGAATAATGTGTGTATGAAACAAGACCTAGTAACTCAAGTACATAAAATTTGATTATGTTCTTCTGTGTCAGGAACTCTGGTTTGCATATAGTATTCATTCTTCCTATTTTACTGCCATCTTAATTTGGGGATAGGGAGAATCATCTTTCCTTAATTCTTAGTGTAAGTCATTTGGAAGTATTGAATTCACTCTGATTACTACTTCAGTAATAACTTATTTTAAAATAAACTTTTATTTTGATATAATTATAGATTTATATAAAGTTATAAGAAATAACCCTGAGAGATCCCATAAGCCCTTTACCCATTTACCCCCAAAGGTAGCATTTTACAAAATCATACAATGTAACAACCAGGCTATTGCATTTTTATGACAATACCTGCTTCCTTCTCACCTTCACCCCTTTCTTAATTTCTGGCAGTACTGGTATGTTCCCTATTTCTATGATGTCTTTGCAAGGGAAGCTATATAAATGGAATCATTCAGAATGTAACTTTTTGAGATCATCCTTTTTTACTCAACATAATTCTCTGGAGATTTATCTGGATTGTTGTTTTTATCAATGGTTTGCTCTTTTATATTTTCTGTATACTATTCCATAACATTGATGAACTACAGTTTTTTAACCACCCACTGACAAAAGGACATCTGGGTTGTTTCTAATTTGGGATTATTACAAATAAAGCCATTACAAATATTATACAGTTTATGTGTGAACATAAATTTTCATTCCTCAGATAAATGCTCAAGAGTACAATTCCCCGTCAGTATAGTACATGCATATTTAGTTTTTAAAGAAACAGTTGAATTGTTTTTGGGAGTAGCTGTACAATTTTATGCTATGAGCAGCAATTGTTAGTTGTCCAATTTGTCCACATCCTCACAGGCATTTGATATGGCCAATATTTTTTGTTTTAGTCTTTCTTATAGGTTTGTAGTGATATCTCACTGTGTTTTTAATTACACTTCTCTAAATGACTAATGATGCTGAGCTTTTTCTCATGCCCTAATTGACATGTGTTCATGTCTTTTGCCAATTTTATAATTAAATATTTACTTATTTATTTTTATTTTGGGATTTTGGGTTATTTCTGGGAACTAGTCTTTTGTTGGGGGGGAGTATATATGCTTTGGAAATATTTTCTCCTAAGCTATAGCTTGCCCTTTTATCCTTTTAACAAAATGTTTATTTCTCAGAGCAAATATTTTATCTTGATAAGGTCCAATGTATTTTTTTTCCTTTTATGACTATGGTATGGATGTCAAGTCTATGAATTCTTTGCTTAGTCATGGATCCTAAATATTTTATTTTAGTTTTTTCCTTTAAGTTTTAGATTTTATATTTAATTCACTGATCTATTTTGAAATAATTTTTATATAATTTGTGAGACTTAGGCCAAGATTGCTTTCATTTGTATGAATGTTCAATTGTTCCAGAACCATTTTATTAAAAAGCTATCTTCCCTTCCTTGAACTATTTCTGCACATTTATCACAAATTAGTTGGACAGGGATTGGAGTGATAAAACACTTGCTCAGCAGTCACCAGGCCTTATGTTCAAATTCTAGCATCACACACACAAGAAAAAAGTTGGGCTGCAACTTTTTTCTATAAAAAAGGTCTATTTCTGGGTTCTGTATTCAGTTCCATTTCTTACTGTATCTATCCTCTTACCAACACCACATGGTCTTGATTACAGTAGCTATATTGTATATTTAAATCAGCTAGATGGGTTCTTTTGCCTTATTTTCCTTTTAAAAATTGCCTTAGCCCCTCTAGTTCTTTTGCTGGCTACCTTAATTTTGGAATAAAGTTGTGTACATCTACAAAAAATCTTGCTGGAATTCTGACAGGAGTTATGTTAACCTGTGTATCAATTTAGAGATAATTGTTATCTTTACTATATTGAATCTTCCAAGGCATGAACATAGGCTGTCTATTCATTTGTATCTTCATTAGTATATAGTTTGGAATTGAAGGTTCCCCCCCCATATGTTTGTTGGTGTATTATAGCTGTATGTTATGATAGGATTTGTTTTTACATATTCACAAATGCATAAAATATAGCAATATAATTTGGCCAGTATCACTCAAAGGTATTTTCCCCCTTTCCTCCCTTGTTCCCTTCTTCTAGGCCTTTTCCTCTATTCTACTGATTTCCCTTCAATTTTTATGAGATCCACTTCTCACCCTGCTGCCTTTCTTTTTAATTTTTCTCTCTAGCTTCAACTATATGAGAGAAAATGTATGGTCCTTGACTTTCTGAGTTTGACTTATTTCTCTTACCATGGTATTCTCAAATTCATTCATTTTCCTGCAAATGACATACTTTAATTCTTCTTTATGGCTGAATAAAACTCCTTTTTGTACATATGTCACATTTTCTTTATTTATTCATCCACTGACAGATACCTGGACTTGTTCTATAGTTTGGCTCTTGTGAATGGGTATGCATATATCAGTATAATATGATGACTTTAATTCTTTAGAATAAATACCAAGGAGCATTTGACACCACTGGGTCATGTGGTAGTTCCATTACAAGTCTTTTGAGAAACCTCCATACTGATTTCCACAGTGGTTGTACTAATTTACAACCCAACCAACAGTGTAAAAACATTCCTTTTTCTCCACATTCTCTCCAGCATTTATTATTATTTGTATTCTTGATGGATGAGAGTCTAACTAGAGTGAGATGAAATTTTAGTGTAGTTTTAATTTTCTTTTCCATAGTTGTTAAAGAAGAACTAATGCCAACATTCCTCAAATTATTCTATGCAATAGAAAAGGATGAAACATTTCCAAATTTATTCTATACAGCCAGTATCACTCTCATATCAAAACTAGATAAGGACATATCAAGGGAAGAAAACTACAGACTAATATATCTGGTGAATGTAGATGCAAAACTCCTTAATAAAATGTTAGCAAGTCATATTCAACAATGTATTAAGGAGACTGTACATCAGGACCAACTTGGTTTTAGACTAGGGTGGAAGGGTGGCTTAACATAAGCATATCAATAAATGTAATTTACCACATACAGAGAATGAAGAATAAAAATCACTTTTATTCATCTCAAACGAGGCAGAGAAGGCCTAAAAAATTTAGCACCCTTTCATGATAAAAATCACTGAAGAAACTAGGAATAAGAAGAACCTACCACAATATCATAAAGACTATATACAGTAAACCTAAAATAAGCATCACAGTGAATGCTTTCAAAACTAAAAGTATTCCTTTCAAAATCTGAAGTAAGACAAGGATGTCCACTCTTAACAGTCCTGTTCAGTATAGTACTGGAAATACTAGCCAGAGTAACTAGGCAAGAGAAGGTAATAAAAGGGATAAAAGGGGATTTCAAGATGACAGAACAGAGAAGGTCACTTTACTGAATGCTCCATGGTGTGAAACAAAGAAAGCAGATAGACAGCTTCTCATCAAGATGGGTGAACAACAACAACAACAAAATAAAGGTGGAAGGACTTTACTGAAATTTAATAGTGGACATTCAAAGCACATTGACATTCAAAGCAGATCAGGGACTCAAGAGATTGGATATAATAAAATAAGGAAGAAATTCCCAGTTCCAGAACTGCTGCCATGACCAGCCAGAGTGGTCTTTCCATGAGCAAAGTGAAAGGATAAGGGAATTAAAGTATCCTGAAATTTTAGGAGGCCTGAGGTGTGTCTGGATATGGAGAGTTAGAAATCGAAGACACTACCTGACTAAACTAAAAGGCATGTTGCACAATATCCTTGTGTGGAAAACAAAAACAAAAACATAACAACAACAACAAAACAAACAAACAAAAATAAACTGCATCTCTCATGGCTGCCTGTGGAGGAAGGAACCATTTTTGCCTGTCAAAACCTGAGTTTGACCCAAAATATAGACCTGGCAAACCCACACTGAATGACATAAAGTGTGCCTAAGTGACCAGGAGAAAATCAAATATAGAGAGAGTTTACACAGGGGACTACTGGTTATGGAAATCTGCCAAAAAATCAAAGAAAAATGTTCAAAATGAAGTAATCAATGAATCAAATCAAAAATTCAATGGAAAGTTCCAGTAACAGACTAGACCACTTGAAAGACAACAGTTTCAGGCAATGAAGACTAAATATATAATCTTGAAAATAAAGCTGACCATGGATAAAAGATGTTAAGAGAACATGAACAGAACTTCCAAAAAATATAGAATAACATGAAAAGACCAAATTTAAGATTTACTGGGATAGGTGAAGGCTTGGAGATACAAACCAATTGAATACTCCATCTTTTCAAAGAAATACTCCAGAAAATTTCCCAAACCTATAGAATTAAATGGAAAAATCAAATACAGGAGGTTTTCATGACCCCAAATATACCATACTACAACAGACCCACACCAAGGCACATTATTATGAAAATGCTTTACGTAGAGAAAAAGTACAGAATTTTAAAAGCTGCCATCAAAATTGACAGATCACTTTTAGAAGCTAATCACTCCAGATCTCATCTGATTTCTCAAACCAATCCACCAATGCTTGGAGGTCTTGAGATAATATACACCAAGCTCTGAATGAAAATGAATGCTAGCCAAGAATACTACACCCAGCAAAACTAAGCTTCAGAAATGACAAAGAAATAAAAATCTTCTATGATAAACAAAAATAAAAAGAATTCTCAACTAGAAAGCCTGCACTACAAAACATTATATAAAATATTTCATGAAGAAGAAATGAAAAATAAAAATGAAAACCAGTAATGGGAGAAACTATGCTAGAAGAATAGTCATTCAAAGGAAAAACTAATTCAAATTAAAAACCAGAAATAAATCAAAATGACAGAAATTAAAAATCATTTCTCAATAACAGCATTAAATATAAATGGCCTAAACTCATAAATCAAAGGTGATAGACTGGTAGATTGCATTTAAAAATAAGACCCAACAATATGCTGTCTCCAAGAGAATCACCTCATGGGCAAAGATATCCACAGACTGAAGGTAAAGGATAAGAAAAACATATCATTCACGTGGGTCTCCTAAACAAGCAGGAGTTTGTAGTCTAGTATCAGATCAAGTGGATTTCAAGCCAAAGTTAATTATAAGGGACAAAGAAGGACATTTCATATAGCTTAAGGGAGTTAAACATCAACAAGTCATAACAACCATCAATATTTATGCTCCAAAAATGGGACATCTATGAATATCAAACAAATTGTTTTTAACTTCAAGAATCAAATAGATCACATCACAATTATACCAGGTGATGTGAACACATCTCTCTCACCACTGAATAGATCCTCCAAACAAAACTAATAAAAAAGCTATAAAATTAAATGATAGAATTAGTAATTTAGACTTTAAAGACATATATTGAATATTTCATCCATCAATGACTAAATATACTTTCTTCTCAGCAGCACAGAGATCCTTCTCTAAAATAAACCATGTCTTTGACCATAAAGCAACTCTCAGCAAAAAATAGAGATAATACTTTGCACTGTATCAGATCATAATGAAATAAGAAATCTATGATAAAATTTTAAAAATAGAAGCTACTTTAACTAGGGACTAAATAATATGTTATTGAATGACCAATGTATTACAGAAGAAATCAAGGATGAAGTAAAAAAAAATTAGAGGTAAGTGAGAATAGTGATACAGCATATCTAAATCTCTGGAACACCATAAAGACAGTTTTAAGAGGCAAGTTCACTGTATTGAGCATATTCATGAAAAGAATAGGAAGTCACCAAAAATGCAACCTAGCATTAAATCTGAAAGCCCTAGAAAAATAAGGAAAAATCAACACCAAAACCAGTAGAAGACAAGAAATAATTAAAATCAGAGCTGAAATCAATTAAAAAAAACAAAATATTCAAAAAAATGATGAAACAAAAATTGGGTTCTTTGAAAAATAAAGTTGGGGCTGGGGATGTGGCTCAAGTGTTAGTGCGCTCGCCTGGCATGCGTGCGGCCTGGGTTCGATCCTCAGCACCACATACAAACAAAGAAATTGTGTCCACCAAAAATTAAAATAAATAAATAAATATTTTAAAAAAGAAAAATAAAGTTGACAAACTCTTAGCCAAGGTAATGAAGAAAAAGAGAAAGAAAACTTAAATTACTAAAATGCATGATGCAAAAGGAAATATTATGATGGACAGTATTGAAATTCAGATGATAATCAGAAACTATTTAAAAAATTTATACTCTAATTGAATCAATAAAAAATATTGAAGACTTTAACAAATTTCTAAAGACATACGACCTACCCAAATTAAATCATGAGGACATAAAAAATTTAAACAGATAAATTTCAAGCAATGATATTGAACATACCAGCAAAAGCCTACCAACAAAGAAAAGCCAAGGACTTGACATACTCTCATCTGAGTTCTAGCAGATCTTCAAAGAAGAACTCACACCAGTACTCCTCAAATAATTCCATGAAATGAAAAGGAGGAAATCCATCCAAAACCCATTCTCTGAGGCTAATATCACCTTGTTACCAAAACTAGAGAAAGACATGTCAAGTAAAGAGAACTTAAGACCAAAATCCCTGATGAACATAGATGCAAAAATTCTTAATAAAATACTGAAAAATCACATACAAAAGCACATTAAAAAGACAGTGCACCATGATCAAGTGGAGTTCATCCCAAGGATGCAAGGTTGGCTCAACATATGGAAATTAATAAACATAATTCATCACATCAATAGACTTAAAGACAAGAATCATAATTATCTCAATAAATGCAGAAAAAGCATTTGACAAAATACAGCATTCATGTTCAAAACACTAGAAAATCATCTAGGGATAGTAGGAAATACCTCAACATTGTAAAAGATATATATATATGTGTATATAATATATATATATAATATATATATATATATTATATATATATATAAATGTGACATTAGCCTTGGGTTTAATATATATATATATATATATATATATATATATATATATATATATGTTATATGTTATACATATGTTATATGTTTTATATATATATGTTAAACCCAAGGCTAATGTCATTCAAAATGGAGAAAAGTTGAAAGTATTCCCTCCAAAAACTTGAACAAGACAGGGATGAACCCTTTCATCACTTCTATTCAAACACTCTAGCCAGAGCAATAGGACAAAAGAAAGAAATTGAAGAGATGCACATAGGAAAAGAATAACTCAAACTATTTCTATTTGCTGAGGACATGATTCTATATTTAGCAGACCCAAAAAACTCCACCAGAAAACTTCTAAAACTCATAAATAAATTCAGCAAAGTAGCAGGGTATAAAATTAACACCCAGAAATCAGTTGCATTCCTAGACACCAGTGTCAAACAACTGAAAGAGAAATCATGGAAAATTTCCCATTCACAATAACCTCAAAAAAAGAAAAAACGCTTGGAAACAAATTTGACAAATGAAAATGAAATCTACAATGAAAACTATAGAAGACTAAAGAAAGAAATTGAAGACTTTAGAAGATGGAAAGATCTCCCATGCTCTTGGATAGGCAGAATTAATATGTCAAAATGGATATACTACAAAAAGCACTATACAGATTTAATGCAGTGACTAATAAGTTACTGATTATGTTTATAGAAAAAGAAATAGCAGTCATGAAATTTATTTGTAAAAATAAGAGGCCCAGAATAGCCAAAGCAATTCTCAGTGAGAAAAGTAGCAGGAGATATCACAATAACAAAATTTAAACTATACTACAGAGCAATAATAAAAACAGTGGCATGGTATTAGCATCAAAACAGATATGAAGACCAATGATACAGAATAACAAACCCACATAAATACAGTTACCTCATTCTAGACAAATGTACCAAAACATACATTGGAGAAAATATAGCCTCTTTAACAAATGGTGCTGAGAAAACTGGTAATCCATATGTAGCAGAATGAAATTAAACCCCTATCTCTCACTCTGCACAAAACTCAAGTCAAAGTGGATTAAGATCCTAGGATCTCTAGGGTATATAAAGAACTCAAAAAGCTAAGCACCAAAAAAACTAATAACCCAATCAACAAATGGGCCAAGGAACTGAATAGATACTTCTCAGAAGAGGATATACAATCAATCAACAAATATATGAAAAAAATGTTCATTATCTCTAGCAATTAGAAAAATGCAAATCAAAACTACTCCAAGATATCATCTCACTCCAGTCAGGATGGAAGCTATTATGAAGACAAACAACAATAAATGTTGGCAAGAATATGGGGGAAAAGGTAAACTCACACATTGTTGGTGGGACTGCAAATTGGTGCAGCCTATGGAAAGCAGTATGGAAATTCCTTGGAAATCTGGGAATGGAACCACCATTTGACCCAGCTATCCCTCTCCTTGGTCCCTACCCAAAGAACTTAAAAACAGCATACTGCAGGGACACAGCCACATCAATGTTTATAGCAGCACAATTCACAATAGCTAAACTGTGGGGCCAACCTAGATGCCCTTCAGTGGATGAATGGATAAAAAAAATGTGGCATATATACACAATGGAACTTTACTCAGCACTAAAAGGGAGCAAAATCATGGCATTTGCAGGTAAGTGAATGGCGCTGGAGAAGGTAATGCTAAGTGAAGTTAGCCAATACGCCCCCCCCAAAAAAAAACACAAAAAAACAAAATAAGGAGGATGACTCATAGTGGGATAGGGAGGGGGAGTATGGCAGGAATAGATGAATTCTAGACAGGGCAGAGGGGTGGGAGGGAAAAGGAGGGAGCAGGAGATTAGCAAGGATAGTGGAATGTGATGGTCATCATTATCCAAAGTACATGTATGAAGACACAAATTGGTGTCAACATCCTTTATATACAATCAGAGATATGAAAAATAGTGCTGTATACATGTAATAAGAATTGTAATTCATTCTGCTGTCATTTATTTTTTTGTCTTTATAAAAAGACAAATAAAGAAAGAAAAAAAAGAACCTAAGCATTAGACCTGAGACCCTGTACTGACTAGAAGGAAAAGTCAGCCCAACTCTCCATATGTCAGCTTAGAAACCAAATTCCTCAACAAGAATCCTACAGCACAAGAAATAAAATTAAGAATCAATAAATGGGATGGTATCAAACTGAAGAGCTTCTTCACAGTAAAGGAAACAATCAGGCATGTGAACAGAGAGCCTACAGAATGTGAGAAAATCTCTACTACATGTACCTCAGATAGAATATTAATCTCCAGGATATATAAAAACTCAAAAAACTTAACACCAAAACAAACAAACAAACAAACAAAAAACAATAAATGGGTTAAGGAAATAAACAGGCAATTCACAGAAGAAAAAATTCAATTGATCAACAAATATATGAAAAAATGTACAACATCTCTAGCAATTAGGGACATGTAAATCAAAACTACACTGAGATTACGTCTCACTTCCATCAAAAAGGCAGTTATCAAGAATATAAGCAACAATAAATGTTGACGAGGATTTAGGAAAAAAGATACACTTATACTTTGCTGGTGTGATTGCAAATTAATGCAACCATTATGGAAAGCAGTATGGAGATTCCTCAGAAAATATGGAATGGAACCACCATTTGGCCCAGTTATCCCACTCTTTGGCATATACCAAAAGCACTTAAAATAAGCATACTATAGTGATATGGTTACATTAGTGTTTATAGCAGCTCAATTCACAAGAGCCAAGCTATGGAACCAATCTAGGTGCCCTTCAACAGATGAATGGATAAAGAAAATGTGGTACAGAAACACAATGGAATATTAGTCATAAAGAAGAATGAAATGGCATTTGCTGGTAAATGAATGGATCTGGAGACTGTCTTGCTAAGTGAAATAAGCCAATATAAAAAATCCAAAGGCCAAATGTTCTCTCTAATTTGAAGTTTCTAACCCACAATAAGATGGGGGAGGGAAAAATAGAAGTTCATTAGACTAGACAAATGGGAATAAAGTAAAAGGATGGGTAATGCAAATAGGAAAGATAGTAGAATGAACTGGACACAATTCTCCTATGTTCATACATGAATTCACAACCAGTGTAAAGACCACATCATGTACAACCACAAGAATGGAAAGTTATATTCCAAGTATGTATGATATGTCAAAATACACTCTATTGCCATGTATATCTAAAAATAACAAATAAAAAAAATTGAGAATAGGAGGGGGAATAAAATGAGGAATGAGGGGGGAAATGGTGACTGAACTGGTATAAATCAGATTTCATACATGTATGATATTGTCATATTGAACTCAACTAGTATGTACAACTGTAATGCAGTAATAAAAATAATATTAAAAACTGCATTACCAAAAAAGGGATAAAAATAGGGAAGGAAAATATCAAATTATCACTGTTTGTAGATAATATGATCCTATACTTAGAAATCCCAAAAGAAGACTACTATGTCCAATAAAATAAATTCAACAAAGTAGCAAGCTAAAAAATGATTATACAAAAATCTATAGCCTCACGAAGGTCATAAACAGTAACCTCAAAAAATTCCTACAAATAAATCTAACCAAGTAGGTGAAAGACCTCTACAATGAAAGGTAGAACATTGAAGAAAGAAATTGAAGAAGACCTAAGAAGTTGAAAAGACCTCCCACATTCGTGGGAGGCAGAATGTTTTTCAGGTTCAGATAGAATTAATATTGTCAAAATGGACATGTACCAAAAACAATACACAGATTCAACGCAATCTCCATCAATGCCAATAACATTCTTCACAGAACTAGGAAAAAAATCCAAAATTTCATTTAGAAAATAAATACGAAGAAAAGCCAAAGCAATTCTAAGTTAAAAAGAAAAGAAAGCAATAAAAAGAGAGAGAGAGAGAAAGAAAAGAAGAAAGGAAGGAAGGAAGGAAGGAAGAAAGAAAAATGCTGGAGGCATCACAATACCTGACTTCAAATTATAGTACAGAACTGTAGTACCAAAAACTGTGTGATGTTGACATAAAAACAGATACATAAACCACACAGAGACAAAACCACACAAATAAAGTCATGGATCTTTAACAAATATGTGAAAAACATACATTGGAGAAAATTCAGCCTTTTAAACAAATGGTGCTGGGAATACTATATGAAGAGTAATGAGACTAGACCCTTATCTCTCACTGCGCCCAAAAATCAACTCAGAATGGGTCAAAGACCTATGAATCAGACCAGAAACTATGCAACTTTAAGAAGAAAATGTAGGGTCAACACTCCAACATATAAAAATAGGCAATGACTTTCTCAATAAGACTTTTAAAGCTAAAGAAATAATACCAAAGGTTAATAATTGGGATAGCATCATATTATCTTTTGTACAACAAAGGAAACAATTAAGAATGTGAAGAGAGAAAATCTTTGCTATCTGCTGTTCTGACAGAGGATTAACATTCAGAATATATAAAGAACTCAAATACTTAACACCCAACAAACAAAAACCAAAAAAAAAAAAAAACCAACCTTATAAATAAATGGGCAAATGAGCTCACAGATACTCAAAGAAGAAATACAAATAGCCAACAAATATATGAAAAAATGTTCAACATCATTAGCAATTAAAGTTAATTAATTTTTAAGAATTTGGAATAATTTTCAAATGAAACTATTTGATTTCTTTCTTTCTTATTTCATTGTAGATTTTAAATTAAAAATTTGTTTTTCTTAATAGTTCAATGGCTATTCAAATTATCCATTTCTCCTTGGGTGGTTTTTTTTTTTGAGAAGTGGATCCATTCATTTCTTGTGTAACTTACAGATATGGAGTTGTTTGTGGTCCTCTCCTATCCGAATTTTGATATCTCTAGGACTGGTAGTGATCTTCACTGTTTAATTCCTGTTATTGGTATTTTGTGTCTTCTTTCTTCTCTTTGTCAGTCTCAAATAAACTTGTCAATTGATCTTTTCAAAAAACTTTTCTTTTGTTTTATTGATTTTTCCATGTTTTCTATTTGTAATTTTATTGCTTTTTGTTATTTGCTTCCTTCTGTTTGCTTTGGGTTTATTTTGCTCTTTTTATAATTTCTCAAGATGGAAGCTTAGATATTGGAATTTTTCCTTTTTTTCTAATACAAGCATTCAGTGCTATAAATTGCCTACATGATTATAGCATTGAACACATTGTGTTATAATTGATGGAATTTAGTGCTTTAGTTGTATTTTGTAATTTTTATGTTGTATTTTCATTTATTTCAATGCATTAATTTTTTTCCTTGATCTTTCCTCTTTGACTCATGGATTATTTACTGTAGAAGTGTGTTGCTTAGTTACCAGGTATTTGGAGGTTTTCTATATCTTTTTATATTTGATTTATCATTTGATTCTTTTGTGAGGAAACACCACTCTCTATATGATTTCAATTCTTTCAAATTTGTTGAGGTTTGTTTTATGGTCTAGGATATAACCTACAATGGCATATGTTTTCTGGATACTTGAAAAGCATATATAATATGAAAACAAAGAAACTGACTAAAATAGGTGTCAAAGTATTTAACAGATACTTCAGCCTCACCCAAGAACTTGAATATAGCAAATAATTCAAAAAGATGTTCAATGTCCTACGTCATCAGAGTAATACAAGTTAAAGCAACAGTGAGAATGCTGGCAACATCACTGGCAACAGAATATTGGTAAGGATGTGGGGTTACAAGAACTCTCCTTCATTTCTGGTGAGAATGCAAATTGGTACAGTCACTTGGGAAGGCAGTTTGGCAGTTTCTTAATAAACTAGACACAATCTTACCATACAATCCAGCTCCTTGGTATTTACCCAAAGGATTTAAGGAATTATGTTACCACCAAACTGGCACATGGATAGTTATAGCAGTTTTATTTCTAATTGCCTAAATTGGAAGCAACCAAAATCAGTAGATGGATTTATAAATTGGGGTTTGTATTCAGACAATGAAAATTATTCAGGAATCAAAATAAGTCAACTATAATACTAAAAAAGGACACAGAGAAAATTTTATTTTATAACACCAAGTGAAATAAATTGGTCTAAAAAAGCTACACACTGTATGATTTTAACTATCTGACATTCTGGAAAAAGCAAAAGTATGGAGATTAGTAGTTGCCAGGATTAAGGAAATGGAGGGATAAATAGGCAGAGTACAGATTATTTGGGAGTAGTGAAATTAGTTTGTATGATTCTTTGATGGTAGATACATATTATTGCAGATTTACCCAAATTGATTGACAGTATGTATCAGCTAGCTTTTGATCACTGTGACCAAAATGCCTGACACAAACCTTCGAGGAAGGAAAAGTTATTTTGGTTTCAGTACATGGTTGGCCATATCATTTGCTTTTGGCTTGAGGTGAGGCAGAGTATCCTGGCAGAATGGTACAGGAGGAAAGTTTCTCAGCTCATGACAGTCAGGAAGTAGTCAGAGTCAAACAGACAGGAAGGGGCCAGGGATAGATATAGGTGCAAAGAACATGGCCCTAGTGATCTGCTTCCTTCTGCATACCCTACCTGCCTACAGTTACCACTTAAATAATGCATTTAAATATATAAACCCACTGATGAGGCTGTAGCACTCACAATCCAATCATGTCACCTGTGAACATTACTGCATTGCCTAACACATGAGCTTTTGGGGGGATATGCTAAACCATAATAAGGTATAACAGCAAGAGTGAGCCCAAATATATACTATGGACATGGAAGGAAAATTATATGTCAATGTATGTTCATCACCTGTAATAACTGTACAATTTCTGGTGGGATACATAAATTGGGGAAGAGGTGTGTGTGTGTGTGTGTGTGTGTGTGTGTGTGTGTGTTGGGGTGGATGATAGCTGGGAGTATATGGGAAATCTCTTTACTTTGACCTCAATTTTGCTATGAATCTAAAACTGCTCAAATAACAAAATATATTTGAAATAAAATCTATTTGGCTAGGGTTGAATAGAATATTTTATAAGTATCAATTAGTTTAAATTAGAGTAGTGACAATTTCTAAACTCTTCACATGACCAAGCTTAAATTGAACAAATTTTTGTTATTTTTTATTATATAATTATTTTACAATGCAGCTTTTTAGGTGCATCAGCTGAAAGTCTGGGTTTTATACTGGATTTCTTTCCCTTATATAATCTGAACTCTAACATTTGTCTTCCTACTCTGTAAATTTCTAAAAGATTACCTAAGTTTCTTAGCCTCTTGACTTCTACTTGTGATTTGGCCAATAAGTAAAGAAAAATAGTGCTAAATATATGTTTTACCTCTTTGCCTGTTTCTCCTATATGGGATCTTAGTCAATGAAATCTATTAGAAACTCTCAGGGGTGTGTGTGTGTGTGTGTGTGTGTAAACAAATATTCAATTCAATTTTCTCTAGTCTTCATACCTTGGTGTTTGAGTTGATCTGATACAAGATAATCTGTACTGAGCACTCATTATCTGCCAGGTATTATGCTAGAATCTCTGCTTAGATGCTCTTCCCTAATGGATCTTAGATTTAAATGGGCCAGTCAGCTCACAGAAAGCATGTAACTATAGTTAGGTCAATCAAATAATGTCTCATTGATAACTGGATGCTTCAGCTTGTGAATAAAACCAAGCCAATACCCAATGATACAAGACTCAATTACAGGGTATTTGAAGAAATTGTTGGTAAAAAGAAATTTTCTTCACAAGGGACTTGGAATTGACAGAATGTAAGCCTGAACATACTTGGATACAAGAGAGGGAAAAGATAATAGTTTTTTAATAGACAAAGATATTAAATTAACATAAAGAAAAACGGAACTAAGAGATGAAAACAGTCACAATGTTGATTATTACCTTTTTAATTTCCAGCACTATTTCCATGTGATTATACCAGCTTGGCTTATATCCATCTACTTTGGGATTTTGTCACCTACAACCTCATCAACACATATTTTTAACTATCAAATTATATGAGTACTTTTTGGTATTTATTTTACTTGGCATTTAAAAAATTTGCACTGATTTAAACTTTCTTTTTTCTTGAATATTTATTTTTCTTTTCTTTATTTTCCCTCTTTTTCAAGTGCTGGGGATCAAACACAGGGCCTCATACAAACCAGACTGAGTCACATACCCAGCCCAGAAAATTTCTTTTCTTTTGTCTTTTGCTTGTAATATTCATATTAATTCAGATTCTTTTCAGTTTTTTCTCTCTTCTTTCTTAATATTGACATCCCTCATGATTATATCTTTAGGTCTTTGTCCTACATTATCTAAAAGAATGCTTTTGCATGTCTTAAGCTAAATAAATATCAACCAGAATTTATTCAAGGACCTGAGAGTCATTCTTGACTCATTGATTCAATCTCTCAACTACCTTTTCTTTCTATACCTCGATTACAGTTAACTCTGCTTCTCTGTTCATTGAGGCCTTCATAAATTCTCACTTGTCCTATTAGCAATAGACTCTTATCTCTCTGTGTTTCCAGCCATATTCTCTAAATGGTAATCATAGTGGTAGAATCTCATTGCAAAAATGACCATGTATATTCCTTACACTGCTCACTGATTCAAATAGTGCCCAGGACGTGGTTCTAAATTGCTGATCTCCATTTATTGATCCTGATTTTGACCCTTTACTCCTGTCAGAGAAGGCTGTTTGGTGTCACTTAAAAAAAAAAAAAAAAAAAAAAAAAGCTTTCTTAGGCTTTAATTCCATTGCACCTTCTCTCTCTCTCTCTCTCTCTCTCTCTCTCTCTCTCTCTCAACGTATATTTCTGAGTGCTAGTCTGCTGAACTCATAGCTATGCTTCAAATCACAGCTAAAAAAATTTCCTGTTTGAAACATTCTCCAAACTCTCTTAGGCAGTTTTAGGAGTTGTCAGTATTCACATTGTCCACCCAATATTACTCCATTACTGCATTTATCACATTACATTATAATTGACTATGGCTCTGTCTCTTTCATAAATTCATAATAATGTAAGAAAGGAGAAATTTTAATTAGTTGTTGAATTTCCAGAATTTGGAACTGACAGTAGACGCTTAATAATCTAATTGAATACAATAATAAGGCAGGCTTTTCTTTTACTCTATTTAAGTGGCTGTCAATATAGTTTCACTTACTTTTTTCACCTGTAAATTTACTTATGGACTATGATCATGTTTGCCATTCTTAATCATCTTTAGGAAAAATGAAATACCTTCAGGAAAAATATGTGCATTATATATCTACTTAATATCACATAAAGCTAATTAACAATCCCAATAATATTCAAAGGGATTTATGATACTCTGTGTTAGTCAGTTTTGTGTTGTGACAAAATACCTAAGAAAAACAACTTAGAGGAGGAAGGACATCTTTGGGCTTATGGTTTCAGTAGTTTCAGTCCATGGTTGATTGGCTCCAAGGCAGAAACATCATAGCAGAAGGACATGGCAGAGGAAAGCTACTCACCTTTTGGAAGCTGTGGGTAGAAGGGAGGAGAAAGACTAAACATAAGGAGGCAGGGGGAAAAGATAGAGTTCCCAAGGGCAGGCCTCCAAGGTCCCACTCCCTTTGACTAGGTCTGGTTCCAACTTCTACAGTTTCTACCACCTCCTAATAGTCCATTCAGCGATGAATGCATCAGTGGAATAATCCACAGAGGAGATTAGAGCACTCATGATCCATCACTTTCCCAACATTGTTGCCTTGAGGATCAAGTCTTCAACACATGAGCCTTTGAAGAACATTCCAAATACAAACCATAATACACTCTTTTTTTTTTTTTAACAGATGTGTAAATGAAATGGGTAAGAGTTAAGAAACTGTCCTAGGGATAAAGGACTAGTAAATTTTGGAAATGAGAATTAAAGTATTCATAACTTTAAAGGACTTACTTAATCACTGAAACACAATTTATTTTTTGGGACCAAGTGGACAAATGGTTGAAATTTTGATAAACCTTAATAATGAGACTAAAAAAACTTGTCATGTGACCGATTTTTGCCATCACTGCCAAATGACAAGGACAAACACTATGCCTTTCCATACCCAAGGTGACCTTCATAGGCTTAACTGATGCCCAGTTCCCCAACCCTTTTCAAACTCTCCTTTTGCCAACAGCATTTATCATCATCTAACATATTATAAAATCAACTTATTTATAATTTATATTTTTCTTTGTCCACCCACTTGAATCAAAAGACAAAAATTAAAGAAAACACAGAATCCATAAGCCTACCTGACACATATTATGTGACCATACAGAGCTACAAAAAGACATGTAGAATGAATTGAAAACAAATGAGCAAATTAATGAATAAAAATACAAGCAGAGCCAAGAATGAATGCAGGTTGACAGGATATATACCTGCAACTTCTCTTAGAGAAAGTCAAACACTTAATGTAGTCTGAGAAGTTTGGATATTTAGAGTTATTTGACAATAATGCTTACCAAATACAAATAGGTTCTTACTAATTTATAATCTGTAAACAAACAAAACATAAACAGAACATTTACCAAATGAGAAATGCAAAAATACCAAAATACATTCCTGTATTGAACTGATAGTGGATTATGAGATTGATAGTATTTTTATATGTAGTCTTGATCCTTTTCCTCAATTTCTTTCCAAGAAATCAGAGAAAACAAGAAAGACAGGACCATAGATCAATGTTTATTTTTGACACAATAATTTAGGTCAGTTAACATATGTGGCATTTGATTTGTTTGAATGAAATACAGTTCAGGTGAGGACTCAAGGTAGTTTGCCTTAGGATAATTGCCTGCTAGACAGAGTATGAAAAGTAGCAGTAAGAGAAGACTAAACTGATTATACTCCCATTAAGGTTTTTTTTTATACATTTGAGGGAAGCAAAGAATGTTTATGAATAGGGGCAAACCACAGTATCTTTTCTAGAAATTTAATTTATTTGGAATTGATTTTTGTGTGTATGGTATTAGGCTCTAATTTAAATTTCTCCTTGCATGATTAACCCATATATATTCACAATATATTTGATATGTATTTACACATTTGCATATGAATGCGTGTATATTTACAGACAAATGGAATGCATTTTTAACTTCCCTATGTGTATATGTATGTATATATAATGTGTTTTTTAAAAAATCTACTAATTCATTGATGGACTCTTAGGTTGATTATATATCAGGGCCTAATTAAATGGAAGTGCAGCTATCTCTTCAATAAACTGGTTTCATTTCCTTTAGATATAGTCCCAGTTATGGGATTTGTGGATTATATGGTAGTTCTATTTTTAACTTTTGAGGCACCTCCATACTGTTTTCATAACGGGTAAACTAATTTACATTCCTACTGATAATGTGTAATGATTCCCCTTTATCCCCCACATCCTATCCAATGCTTCTTATATTTCCTCTTTTTATAATAGCCATTTTATAGCTGTGAAGTTTTATTTATTGTGGTTTCATTTTGCATTTCTCTGATAATTAGTGATTTTGAGCATTTTTTCCATATAACTATTGATCATTGTATATCTTCTTTTGAGAAATATCTGTTTGTATACTTTGCCATTTTTTAATTTGAAATTTATTTAAATTTCTTGAATGTTTTTGTTTCTTGAATGTTTTAGTTTTATATATATATATATTTTGAATGTTAATCCCATATAAAATTCATGTCTGCATGTATTTTCTCCTACTCTATTTGTTGTCTCTTCGTTCTGGTTGTTGTTTTGTTTTGTTTGTTTTTTTTTTTTTTTGCTTGATTATACAGAAGTTTTTCAGTTTACTGTAGTTTTGTTTATTTTGCTTCTGTTTCCTGTGTTTTCAGGTTCATATTAAAAAAGTCATTTCCCAGACCAATGTCACAGATTTTCCCACCTATACTTCCTTCCTGTAGTTCTGTAGCTTAAAGTCTTACATTTAAATCTTTACTCCATCTGCAGTTAATTTTTGAGTATGGTTTGAAGTAGTGTCTTATTTCATTCTTCTACATGTGGATAGTCAATTTTCCCTAAACAGTTTACTGAATAGACTTTTCTTTCTACTGTGTGTTCTTGGGGCATTTGTCAGAAATCAATTAAGCATAGATTGTGTGGGCATATTTCTGAACTCTCTGTTTTCCTTCACTGGTCTGTGTATCTGTTTGTATGCCAATACCATGCTATTTTGATTACTATAGGTTTGTAGTATATGTTGAAGTTACTTAGTGTGGTGCTTCTAATTTTGTTTTCTTTGCTCAAATTTATTTTGGCTATTGATGTTTTTTTTTTTTTTTTTTGGTGTGATTCTAAATGGGATTCAGGATTATTTTTTTTTAATTTTTATGAAAAATGTCATTTTACTATAAATTGCAATGAATCTGTAGATCACTTTGGATAGTGAGGTTATTTTAACAATATTAATCCTTTCTTCCATGAACCTGGACATACATGTATGTCAATACAATCATTATGACACAAAAAAACATAATGTTTTCCATTGATTCGTGTCTTCTTCAATTTCTTTCAACAATTTTTCATAATTTTCAGTGTACAAATCTTTCATTTCTTTGGTTACATTAATTTCCAAGTATGTTATTATTTTTGTAGGTATTATAAATAAAATTTTTACTTGGTTTCTGTTTTTAATAATTTATTTTTAGTTTATAAAACTGCTTGATTTTTACTAATTTAATTTTTGATTTTATATCCTATAACTATACTAAACTTGTTCATTAGTTCTAACAGTTTTCTTTTTGGTGGGATTCTTAGGATTTTCCCTCCATAAGATCATGTTATCTGAAACAGGAACACTTTAAATTCTTCCTTTCCAATTTTGATGCTTTTGATTTCTTTCCCTTGGCGATTTGATCTGGTTTATACTTCTAGTACTATGTTGAACAGAAGTAGTGAGATTGGGAATCCTTGTCTTATTCCTGATCTTACAGGAAAAGCTGTCAACACCTTAATGTTATTTATGATGTTAGCTGTGAGTTTGTCATATCTTGCTTTTATTGTGTTGAGATACATTATTTCTATGCCAAATTGTTGAGAGTATAAAAACTTTCAAATATAAAAGAGGGTTGAATTCTGTCAAAAGTTTTGTTTACATCTATTTTTCACATATGTTTTAATGTTATTATTTAAAACATTATGTATTTTGTATGTCGATATATTTAAAATTTTTAAGACATTTTACATTTACTTTGTCATTCATTTAAACTTGAAATTTAGACCTGTGCTTTGATAAAACATTTCATGTCTGAATTGTGTTAACCATATTTTCTTCTAGTAAAAATTTGCTGGTACAAAATCTTAAATTTTTAATTCTCCTGAAAAGTCTTTATATGCATTCATTCAAGAAAGTTCTTTTCTATAAGAATCTATGATGAGAATTATTTTTTCTCTTTGCAATGAAAATATTATCTAATATTTTGCATCCATTATTATTGAAGATAAATTAGCTGTCAGTCTCACTGAGGCACCTTAGAAGGCATTCTGTTTTTTTTTTTTTATTCCCTCTTGGGATGATTTTAAGAAATTTTCTTTCATAACATCATATCATTCGGAAGTCTCAACATTCCTCTTTCTTGGGAATTTTGGGGTTCTTAAATTTATAAGTACGTTCGTTTAGTTCTGGAAAGTCACCAAATATTATCTATTTAAATATGGTCTGTGTCACATCTCTCACCTCTTCTATTGGAACTCTATTAATATTAATATACTCATTTTATCATTTATGTATCTTGAAATATATTTAACCCTCTATGTGGATTTCTGATCAATTTCTTTAATACTATCATTCAGTTAAATGATTTTCACTTCACCTGTATATAATCTACTTGGATGTATATCCATTTAGTATTTATTTTTTGTGATATTTTAACATCTGTAAGTTTTTATTATCCCTTTTCAAATTATTTTGCTCTTTAGTCATTGTACCAAATTTCTATTTTGCTTCTTTAGATGCATTAAATATAGGTGGTGAATATATTGTGTCTAATAACTTCAGTATTTAAATTCTGTGTGACTCCAATTCTGTTCAGCTCTGCCTTGCAATACATGTGCCCTGGGGTATTTACCAGCTCTTTATTATCATTACACTCTTTCTCTAGAAAAAGTGGGTTGCTTCTAATGGAATTGGCATTTGTTTCTGCCAGGTGTCTGGAGGTCTTACCAGTCTGAATCTACTTTCCAACAAATTCTTAGCTTGAGGCTTCTCTGATAACCAATGTAGTATGAACTCACTCTGCAAACATTAGGAGGTCTAGCTTATTGGTTAGAATTTCACAAGGAAAACAGTTTTATCTTTAATAACATGAAATTTTGAGATGATCAGTTATTTTCTGTAAAACTCAGGAGTGGAGAAATTAGAGTGTTGCCCTTTGGGGATTGCCTCTTATAAGTGGAGTGACTTTCTATTAGGATCTCTACATAGAATGGACCCTAGACTTTTAATTCCTATGTATCAAGCTTCAGAAAACTAAAAAACATGGCTTAATTTTCTTGGTTTTGTAGATTCTCTCAATAAAAGCTATTTTCAACAATCATCTTATCTCCCTAGATTCCTGCCTTACTTTGGATTTATTGTTCTCCTCTTATGTGCAAGTCAATGTGAATAGAACTTGGAATGGATGTAGAATTTAACAAGTTGCAGGTCCTAACATTAAATTAATCACAGGCTAGTAGGGAGAAGAGGTCACATATGCACAATATATGGAAAAAATGGTGAAAAAACTTTTCATAGAACGTTGCAACATCAGAAAGCATATGTACCCCACCTTGTTTGGGGCTAACACACATGGCTTTAGAGAACAATTTTTGAAATTGTGATGCTTAAGGAATATAAGCAAGACATAAGTCTCATGAGGGTAGGCACCTAATACGACTTGGTCAATATAATATTCTTTCTGCCTAAATATTTCTTAAATTAACAAATGTTCAAATAGGATGTAGTTAAATCTGGCTACTTTATTGCCTTTGCCTGAAAGAGTTATAACTACTGATGAATCAGTTGTTATATTATGTTATGAATCATTTTTCAGAACTTGTGTCCTAAAGTTCCTTATATTTCCTATGTTGGTAAGCAAGTATCTGCCTTCATCATATGTTTCTTAAGTATATAAGAATAGAAGAACAATGGGAGGTGACTCTGAAACTCAGAGAGTCTGAAATCCATGACAGAATAAGCAATTTGTCCAATCCACATTTTTCATTATTTAATATTTTCAGTTCTTTTTGGACTTCCTTTAAAGTACAAAAGATGAATTCTCTCTGACTTTCGAATTTGTATTTAAGTAGTCATGTCATAATGGAAAGAGCTTTGGAGACAAGGAAATCTTGATTGAATTTTAGCTCTAGTACTTGTTTGCAGTATGAACTATCTATGCTTCGTTGTTCTTATCTCTGAGAGTAAAACTTCCTACTTTTAGAAATAATAAGTTGCTACTTTTAGAAATAATAAGTATTCATTACATGTAGTATATACTGTAAATAACATGAATAAATTATAAAAAAAATTATGCCTCTTGTTATGTATTAGGTATATGATCAGTGAAAATTACATGTAGTATGTAAATTGGATGCATATGTAATATTTCAAGTAATTATAATCTGATTAATCATATTAATATATAGAGCATTGTTATTTCTATTATTATTATTTTTGTAATATATCTGAATGTTTTCCTACCTGAGATTTTCTTTTCATTGCTCTAATTATCTCCAACTTTATTAAAATTTTTGTTTTGGACAATACAATTTGGGAGGCTTTTTTTTGGCCAGAAACAGATATAGTTACCAACAGTTTTTAAGTGAGTTGACCATGCAATTTTGGCTTAAAAAGGTTGACTCAAATCCTGCTAACCTCTTAATGTCTCTAGCTCCAATCTATACAAATAGTAAAAGGTTCACCTCATTAGATGCATGGGATGGTTAAAAATGTAAAGGTTGAGAGGAATCTGGGCTCATAAAGATCTGTTATCTTAAATCTACATTATAAATACAAAAAGAATTTGGTTGGAATGTATATTAAATTATTTTCCGTCTGTGCCCATGTCTCCCTCACCTTGTGCTTCCTCTGTTGAACTCTTCTTCTTGGGATTCTTAATGTCATTGCTTTCCTTTTTTAAGTTTCAGCAAGATGTCCTTCCTCATTTCACTGTGCCCAACATATTCCAACACCTCACATTTGATGACAAAGAGTCACAATAAAGAAGTAGCCCAGCTTTTCCTAACTTTCATAAATGAGATTTCATGGTATAGAGCAGAGTTAAAACTATTTCAGTGGGCAAGATTGCCAAGGGACAGAATGCAAACAGAGGAGAAAACAAAGTCAAGGACAGAGCCTTGGGGAACACTTATTTTTAGATGATGAGAGAACAAAGCCTGAGAAGGAGAAAAGAAGGACAGATCAGAAAAGTAGGAGTGTAATGGAAGAGAGGGGCTAAGAGAGTTGTCAAAGGAGGGTGGTGAATGGAATTGACATAGGACAGCCTGGGTTTTTCTCTCTAAAATTATGGAAAGAACATCATGGAACAAAGAGGGTAGAGAGGTAGAACCAAAGAGTGAGTACCTATTTATATGTTAACCATGTGCACTCAAGTAAGGGCCCAATGGAACCAGAGCATCACTGAGATAGATGATGAGAATAGGAATGGTGGTGGGAAGGGACGGAGGTCACACAGGGAAAACCAAGCCTTAAACCTTCTACGATTATATGTGTGAAAAATATTAAAATGGGAAGCAAATCACTTGAAGAGCAATTTATGGGTATTTACAAGTCACATAGGCACAATAATGCCATTCTGTGATTTACAGGTGATCCAGGAGAAATTTCTAAGATAGCCAGGTCTAAGAAATATTACATGGCCAAAGATGTAACATAGCATTAGAACCCACTCTCCCTCATGGATTACATGGTCCAACAGCCAGAGACTGGTATCTCAGAGGTACTCATAAAAGAACACCTATCATGGTTAGTATTGCTGTTTAACAAGTGGTGTCACCTATAATGGTCATAAAATCAGTTTGTGCACTGGATAAATTCTAATCATTTTTATGTAATCAGCATGGAGATGTACTTATAAACCTTTTATACATCTTATGGAACCACTAAATTGAAAATATAATATGTTTCATTTAAAATGGAGATTGTTAAAAAGTGAAATTAATGTATCATCAGGCTTCTTGTTGATCTTTGTGTTAAGAATTTAAATCCATGGGACAGATCACATTGCAGTTAACATTGGTATGCAGAAGGAAAAGGTGATCCCATATTTATGACAGCCTATTTAAAATGGGCAAGAAAGAGTCTCTTATAACAAGGTTATATTGTATTGATTTGCCTTTCAAGTATTTATTTATTTATTATATGTGCCATTTTTGAAAAATGAAAGACACAACAAAAATTCATGGCTATTTCCAGCTTCCGGGGAGCTGGATAGATGTAAGAGTGTATTTATGGCATATTTATTTCCTAATATATGCAATGGAGTTGATTCCAAATGATTTGACTTTAGAAGCAGAATATAAATCTCTACAGGCACAAGTGGAGTTAAGGTTTGTACTAAATCTTTGTCTAAAATACCTCAAAGCAAGTTATAAAAAATTCCTTTCCGTGCATCATATTAAATCTGAACTTACTGGGGTCCAGTGACGGAATAGGTCTCCTGGACCACTGTGTACTATCACAGCATTCAGCACCAACTTGCATTTAATTTATTGAGGAAATAACATATTTTCCCTACTATGATGTATATTTTAAAAATAAGTTTGGTCTCTATGCCTGCATACAAGTGAAACTCTGGGGAGGAAACCATTGTTTATCTAGCTCCTCCTACTTGCCAGGCAGTGTTCTGGGCATTTTGATAATGAGTAGAATTTATATAGTCTTTACTATGTTCTAGCTATTGCATTCTTCAGTGCTTTACATACATTATGCATTCAATCCTCACAATAGTCATATCACAATGACCATCTTCCACATTTTTCAGATGAGGAAACTCAGAATCTGAGAGATCCTATAACTTGCCCAGAGTTACCCAATTCATAATTGATGAATCCTGGCCAAGAGCTCATGTTTTATTGACCAAAAAAATCCTTCTTTTTTAAAAATTATTTTCCAAATTATTTCCTAATACCGTTTCATCTAGAATGAATGCAAAAGTGAGAATTTGGAGAATATTTCCTGAATCTAAGACCATTACTAAAACATGATCCTTAATTACCTTCCAAAGAGAAAACAAAGAATATAATATTCATTCATTCATTCATTCATCTAATAATTTTTTATAACCAGTTTAGGCCAAGCCATACACTAGGAGCAGAAGATAGAGATACAAAGATTATTCTTGATCTTCCCTGGCTCAAAGTCTTTATGGGAGATGGACCAATAAAACAATCTTATGATGCAGTACCATAGAAATGTTCACAGATAGGGAATGCAGTGAGGTTACCAAAGATAGCTCCTGAGTGACCGACAGTCACATTGGGCCTTACAGACCAGCAGCATTGAAACAAGAGACATGGTGGGGACAAAGAAAAACAAATGAAACATGTTTCAACTTCCCCTTTCAGTCAGAAGCTACTTTTTTCATTCTCATTCACTTGCAACCCAGGGCAGCAGCTTAATGAGAGAAGACTCTTGGCAGAGAAGAGTGAGAGAGGAGAGAAGAGAAAGTGAGGAAGGAGAGAGAGGGAGAGAGAGCAGAGAGAGGAACTCTCCTGAGACTTCACTGCAGCTCTCAGTTTGGCATTGTCTTTTTATCCGGTTTGAGAAATTATACCCTTTCTCGGGAATTGATTGTCATTTTTGATTTTCTGTGAAGGAGGTTGACAGTTGAAAGACTGCTGAACTTTTCTGAAATTCCGCACTGTCACTTGCTTCCCTCCTCCTGCAGTCCTTTGCTTTCCTAGATTAACATCATGATGGCAATTTCCTTAGTAGCCAGAGAGGGGTTTGAACCCAGAGGTTGCTCTGGACTGGGGAGGATGGGAAGAAATGAGCAGCAAGTTAAACAGCCACCATAATTGCATTTATGCCTGGGCTCCAGGTCAAATCAGAGAAGCTGGGCTGTGAAATACGGGGGTTGCTGAGAGTGCTGTGAGAGTGAATTACAAGTGCAGAGCTATAAACCTTCTGCAGACTTCAGAGCTTGCACTAGCCAATCATCTCAATTGCAGTGCAGTCTACTTTGCTAATGATGGTGCATCTAGTGAAGGGAATATTTCTTTGTAACTGTCCCTCAATCCTCCCATTGTCCCCTCCCCTCACAGTCACAGGCAAAGAGTTCAACAAATAATATGAACTAAAAAAAAATGTTTGTTCCAATAAAGTTATACCTTAATGGAAGCATGATACTACTTCTGGGACAATGGGAAGCTTTTCTCTACCTCACTCCCTCGGATTCTTTCCCATCTTAGTCCAGCACTGTCATGGATATTCTTGTTTTTCACTTTTTCCATGCCTGGGCTTTTTTTAGCACTCTCATGACAGAATAAGTATTGTTTTCTCTTAGTTCTATTCTTGTTGACTTGCATATTGTCTAATGCAAACCTTATCCTCCTAGGATACTGCAGTCCCCCTTCTTTCTCGCCCCCTCAGCAGTCTTCCTTTTCTATATATACACCTTTGATTTTGTGCAGTTTTCCTACCTTGTCACAATCCCTGTAAATACATATCAACTGTGGCATCTGTGTGGATGCTTTTCTCTATTGTGAGGTTTGGAACTACTTGAAGTTCTCACTTTCTGATGCTTAATACCTTCCCGGTTTAAGATTTTAAAATCTACAACATTTGTCTTCTTTACTGTAATTTTATTTATTCCCACTCCCTTGCCATGAATTGGTCCTAATGGGCATTTACTGATCGTTCGATACAACTATAAAATAGAGAAAGTCGGTTAAGACATGTTCCCTTTAGGCAATCATTTTGGTACCCAATACTTTCTCCCCAGGAAAATATTTGGTTAAAGAATGAAAAATAATATCACTGGAGGAATATCTTAGATTTGGAATACTTTTAATTCTGCAGATATCTAATTTCAGGCAAATGGGAGGTTTTATATAATTTTTGGTATCTTAATCACACTTTGTACTAGACTATACGTCAATGAGCAGTGTCAGTTTCTATCTTTCTGCACTACATTGTAAGTCCTTCAAGGATGGAGTCTTGCTCTTATTCATTTTTGTGTCCCTAGCACCTGGCATATAGCAGACCCTACATAAAGATTCTTAAATGTATCTTTTTCCAATGTCCTCTCCCAAGATTATCAGAGCTTTAAATTTCCCAGTAAATATTATATAAAATGAATACTATTCTGGTTCAAGCTATACTTTGTTGATTTGCATTGTTGTGTCCGAATATAAGCAGCTGTTTTGCACATCCAATGCCCTTTTAAATTGTGAATATGTTTTACACAAACACGTATTAGAACATTCAATTATGCAACCAACTTGAGAGGATGCATTTGAAAATATGAACATATGTGATTTAAAAACAGAAAGGTAAAAATTAGCATCTCAAAACTTCTAAGGAAACAAAAGGATTTCAGATGAGCTGGGTCTGTATAACATATAAATGTTAAGAAGAAGAGTTCAGTCAAATCTTTAGATGCTGTACTGTTCATACACAGATTTCTATTATTTAATGGATGCCAAAATCTTCAAAGCCAATGCAGATGGACTGACTGGCTATTCTGATTGTAATCAACCACAAAAAGAAACAAGATGCCCACATATATTTTTGTTCATTGATTCATATGGGGCGGAGTGGGAGATATAAAATGTACAAAGTCTGCACAGTGAACCAAAGTACAAAGGTGCAAACCTTGCACCAGGGAAGTAGGAGATCTGAATAAGAACCCAGATAACATTTTCATGAAGACAACAGAAATGCTGCAGTAGAGGGGAGGAGCTCACGCTGAAATGAGCAAGTACAGGAGCTGTGCTGTGCAGACTCCTCAGCTGCTGCTTGGAAGGATCTTCAGAAGCCCTAAAAAGGAAGAAAAAGTACCTTCCGTGTGAATAGTGAAAAAGGAGAAAGAGATGGAGAAAAATTAGAAGCAGTCTGTAGGCTGGCATGCTTTGAGCAAGCTTACCTCCATGAGGGAAAGGAGGGGAGTTAAAGGCATGAACTCTGGAGGAAGTACCGAGGGAGAGACTGAAGGGTTTAGATGCTGGGGTATTGCTTTGTCTCAACTAGGGTCATGTGGTCAGCTTCTTGGTACATATTGTCTGAAGTAGTGCTCTACAGGTCTTCTACAGTTCTGCATCTTGTTATGAAAAGTTAGACACTATATTGCTCTGCATATTGCCATGGAGATTTGTTTACGCAATACAGAAAAATCAAGTGAAAATTGGAAAGCAAATATGAATATTTTTCTAGGTCTTGTGGGTCATAAAATTGCACTCATATTGATACTGGATGGGTAATTTGGAGTTCATATGGTAGAAATAGTTTGAAAGAGAATGGAATATCAGGGGGCATGGTTGACTTTTGAATTCATGAAGTATATGTTTATTGGGAACATACTATAGTATAGATACTGTGATGGGTTCCAGGTAAATAATGGAGAATAAAAAGGACAAGATTCCTGTTTCTATGACACCCATGGATTAGTAAAGGAAGAAAATCATTGAATAAGCAGTCACAATGAAACTATGATCACATTTTGCCAACAGACACAGAAGAAAAAAAAATCCATCATGAAAGATTAAGATGTTTGAGCAACTGAAACAAATGTTGTAACTCCATATCTGCATGTTATGTGTACTGTGTTTTGACTATGGGAAAATTAATACTGGCTAAGCCTCAATTTTTTAAATCTGTAAAACAGAGATAAAAACAGCTATTTCATAATGCTATGTGACTAAAGTGAGATGGGTAAAGTGTCCAACAGACTTACTTTGGCTATTATGGGTAATTAACAGTTCACTAGAAAACCCTTTGTTCTAATTATGTTGCCAACAATGTGATCTATGTTCCCTTCACTTCCCTAAGTAAGTGTTGTAGGACCTGACCTCAGACCTACAGGGGTATAGATTACTTACAGGTGACCTTCAAGGTCAAATTCATTACCTTTCCCTGTGCTCTTAGTTCAGGATCCTATGTTGTCATGGCCAATTAGCCACAGAAACAACTTCCATATCAAAATATATACAGAATCTCCCTTGTAATTACCCTATTTTATTACCAATGAACCACACATCCTTTATTTTTTGAGGTGGTAGAGAGGACTTCAGTTGTTTGTATGGACTGATGTTTTGATTAATCTGTCACTGGTCTATGCATTTCATCTTTTAAACATTCTTTAGGGAACTGGGTAAAGAAGATTCATTCCTGGTGTTGGGTATTATAGAAGATCTGAAGAGTATTAACATTTCAAATCTAACAATTAGCTCAGTGGGGTGAATGTAACTGAACACTGGTTTGAAAATTTGGGCTCCTATAATGCCCTAAGGCCAACATGCTAATGAATTAATAATCCCACTTGCTAGGAGCTGAAAGTGAATGGCATGACTCCTGGACTCCAACTCAGAAGTTAATTTCTTTATAATGGAATTTTTACATGTTTGTATTTTTAATGTTCTGCATCTTTTTCTTAAAGAAATGAATTCTGGTTCATCAAGTAATGCAGAAAATTTAGTTCTGGATATTGCAAATTCTAAGCATTGACTTTGAGAGGATCTTAGCATTTAAAGTGAAAACTGTTGATGTGTGGATACATCATTTCCTCCATCATGCTTCAGCTACATATTTTAATGGTAGACACTGTAGATTCAGAGCAAATTTTTCCTAACCTGGAAGTCATTCCTAGTTCAGGCAGTGCAATACATAACCTGATTAAGAAAGCAGTAACTGCCGAATATTATTGTACATCATGCAAGAGAGGCTTTTAACAAATACTGCATCTTAGTTTCTGTCTCTGGTACAGAGAAAAAGGAATTCCAGAGGTAAAACACTCAAATCTATAATTTTAAAAATTTCCAGGTGATTCTGGTGCATGAGGTCCAGGGATATGCTTTCGAATACTAGCAGAAAGCAAGTGGAAAGTGTTTTGGGTGTGTTTGTGCAAATATGAATCCTTTTAGCCCACAGGTACATTTCTGACAGTCATTCCAGGTGTAATCAGTAATTTTGCTGATTGCAGTTGTTCTCTGTCGAGTGATGCCCCAGATGTGCTGTAGTTCAAAATGAAGCTCCATTTCAAGTATCGGGAGGGAAGGTAACATCACTTTTTTTATAAATATTTTCCTTTTTTTTTTTTTTTTTGGAGTATTCCACTGAGAAACTACTGAAAACAAGGTGTGTATGAGTGTGTATTTGTGTGTATATATGAGTGTGTGTTTTTTCCTGGAAAAATAACAGCCTTGATAAGAAGCCCTTTCATTAGGATTATAGCGTAAGGGGCTATAAAAAACATCCTTAGGTAAATTGCCATTTTCTAAGCTTCTCAGTTTGAATTATTTAGCTTTGGTTACTATGGAACCGAAAGCCTTGTTCACTCTGCAGAGGAAAATTCTAATGGTCCCCCAGTGTCCTCAGACTGTGGAAGAGCTCATTAAAGGAGAAGTACTGCTCTCTTAAAGACGCACAGGCCAACTGCAGAATGTCCACATCAGGGTTTTAGGTGTACCTTCCATTCGGCAGAGCTTGCACTTTGGATCAGGGTTGTTCTTTGAAGTGTTAAGATGCTTCCTTGCTGGAAATAGTCACTATGCTTAGGTCAACACTCTCTGAGGAATCTGACATTTTGGAACAAGGAGTTTAGTGTAGTCTCTTATTATTATTATTATTATTATTATTATTATTATTATTATCATCATCATCATCATCATGAGTGAAATTATATATATTTACTACTTATATAACATTATTTTCTCCTTATACTGCTAGTGATTTGAGTATAGGCTTTCATGTAATTCTCTTGATGATTCCAAAAGAGAATCACTCCATTTTATAAATGAAGAAACAGAGATTCAGGGTTGTCAGATACACGACCAAGTGAGTAAAAGAGATTGAATTTGAACCAAGTTCTAACTCTAAACCTTGGGCCTCACCACTGAGTTAAGATATAGGGTGTGGACATGGTAATATCAAAGCATTTGATTGCTATTGCCCAACTATTCTCTAAGAACCAAGTCTATAGTAACTGCCATTTCAGCTGAGGGAAGATTCTGTATGTCCTAGTCCAGAACCTGTGCTCCCTTCCATCATCCCAATACTGGTACCAGGAATTTTCACCTGCACTAAGTGACCACAACTCTGCTTTATTTCAGTTGCGTTTATGTGGTCTTGGTGTTAGAGAGCTAGTCAGCCCTGAATGGGTGAGCTTGGGGTGGGGGGAGTCTGGAGTGGGGGGATTGAGGATGAAATGCAACTAAAAATCACAGGTCACCTTATCTAATAAGCAAGCACCTGAAAGAATCTCCCCCAGCCATAATTCCACCCCCTTGACAAAAACTATTGTTTTAAGATTATGTCACACCCTACCAAGTGGCCTGGACTAACTCTTATCACCAAAACTATGTCAGGGACCACAATTACCCTGGCAACCCAAACATCAAGACCCTCACAAAGAAAGTGTGCTGAGGGATATTCAAAAGGTAACAACCCAGTAAGGGGGCAGGAAATTGAGGCAAAAATAGGGGATTCGATTTCCTTAAAAACTCCCTGCTCTGTTCCAGGTGGTCCATGAAGTTCCTATGCTGTCAGTCAAAAGTCAAGAGGTGGACCTGGGAAGGACTCTGTAAACATCCCTGAGACCCCCAGTAAAACTGGAGGGCAGGAGAGGTCTGCCATCCTTCTCTCTGAGAGGATCTACTCTCTCCTTTGAGTGTCCCCCTTTCTACTTTCCTGTCCCTTCTAATAAACTCATGCCTGATACTCTGAGTAAATTGTCTGAAAAATTTCTGGCATTTTCACAACAGCTGGTGAAGAGTGGGTCCTCTGCAGTTGCCTCGGCTTTGTGACCGGCCTCTGCCCTTTAACACAGGGATATTACAAAGGAAATGGATTTGTGGTCCCTTATTTTTCCACATCACAAGGTAAAATGTGTGGAGAGCATGCAGTCTTCAGGCATGAATGGGCTAATGTTGAACTTGGAAGCAAACCATGGTCAGGACGTGGTAGGATAGATAGGGCAGTTTGCCAGCAAATGGCTAGCCCAATATGACTGATAAAACATCGAGGCAAAGAGGGTTGAATTTTTCAGTCTTACATGGGAAACAAGTGAAAAATTATTTTGGCAACAGACTCAAAGGTTCTTTTTTGATTCATTTGTAAAACCAAACTATTTTATTGACTGAGGGTTCTTCACACAGGAGAACATTGAGGGCCATAGAGATGAACAGACTCACAGGAGAAGTCCCAGAGTCTAAAGAAAAGGAGGGCCAGGAGTTGTCTCAGAACAGCGAGACCAGCCTTCCTATACTATCTCAGATCCCTCCCTAGTCAAGAGGTTGTGCTAGGAGCAGTAAATTCTGGGTAGGGAAGGGATACTTGGGCATAGGGAGGTGAACTTTGGAAAAGAGCAAGAGATATGTAGGAGTGTTAAAAGATATGTAATGACTGTTAAAAGAGCAACGCAAAGGGAATCCAGTTGACAGGCAAACTGTACCAGCTTACTATGTGTCCAGAGTTGTCTGGGTCTGGGGGTGATACCCTTAATTTTAAGTTTCTAGGGGTGTGTGTGCAGATTCAGTTAATGAAGCCAATTGCATTCCTCAGAAGAAGCCTCAAAGTATCATTTCTTTTTCTTTTTTTTTTTTTTTTTCTTTCTAGATTTTATTGCCTCAACTTTCACCTTTCATATGCAAAAGCAGCTGCTTAAAAGCCTGGGAGGTTCTTTCCAAATTACTTTTGCATATGTGAGCTGCTTTTAACTGTGATCCCCAGTGTCAGTTCCTGACAGGGTTTCCTCTAGAAAATTAAAGGCAGTATTTCTCCACAAGAAGGTGCTGGCTGGGTTGGTGTTGCTGAAGTGGCCAATGTCCTCAAAGCACATTACAACTGTCAAGGGAAAAATGACAAAGATCCTTTGGAGAAGTAATTTTCAAATTTTGATGTACGTAAAATTGCCTCATGAGCTTGAGACTCACCTTCTGAGCTAGAGTTTTTGATTTAGAAAGACCCAACTCCAGAATCTGTCTGCTTAGAAGGGACTAAGATATTTTGGCTACAAGATGTCCCTAGAATGCATTCGGAGAGATATTCGTTTATAGTTTTGCTACTCAAAGTGTGGTCCTGACCATCAACATGGTCAATGCTGGGTGTTGATTTAAATGCAGAATCTCAGGCCTCATCCTCAACCTTCCAAATCAGACTTTTCATTCCAACAAGATTGTAATGTGATACTTATGCACACTAGAATTTGAAAAGCAATGGTTCAGAGGATACATTCATTCATTAGGGCTTTGACAACGAAATACCACAGACTGTGGCTTAAACGTCTTAAGTGTATTTTCTAACAATTTTGGAGGCTAGAGGCCCAAGATAAGATACCAGCAAATTTAGTTTCTTCTGAGACTCCCTCCTTAAGCTAATAGATGGCTGCCCTCTTGCTGAATCTTCATGTGGTCTTTGCACACATCTGTTGGTATTGGTATATCCAATCTTCCACTTTAAGGACACCAAATGGATTAGAGGGAATCCTTTTAACTTTAGCCATTTTAACTTGGTCACCTCTTTAAAGGTTCTCTCTCCAAATACAGTTACATTCTGAGGTACTAGGGGTTAGGGATTCATTGTAAGGTTTTTTTTTTTTTTTTTTTTTTTTTGAGGGACATCATTTGGGACTTAAAGGGTGATTGTGAATACGGTAAAGTGGTGAATGTGAATATGGAATTGCTTATATGCAAGGCTATCACTGGGAAGAACCCTGAGAAGTTCAAAAACTCTAATGGGGGCCTAAACCCTCCCCTTATCCTTTGTTCTCCATCTTGGTAAATGCTGTTATTTTTGGCTTCATTTGCCAAAGATTGACGCATGGTAACCTCATGCTCCCTCTGCCTTGCCATCCACTTTAGTCACCACATCCTACCATTTTGCCCCCTCTGTCTTTCTAATACAAGGATTCTGATTCCTACTGCTTTTATCCCTGCCTCCTCATCACACATCACACCAGGTGCACCCCTTGCCCACGCTGAAAATGTTAGATCACTTTTCTTATGAATATCTTAAGCTTCTTTTTTCAGAATTGAGTACTTTATTTATATTAGGAGAATGTTTGTTATAAAATAAAAATTATGTCATCTCCTGCTTTAAATCTTTCTGGGCTTGCATTTCTCTAAGGAAAAAATGCAATCTTAGGGCTGGGGATGTAGCTCAGTGGTAGAGCATTTGCCTGGAAAGTGCAAGGCCTTCAGTTTCATCCCCAGAACTTCATGAAGAAGAGGAAGTGGAGGAAGAAGAGGAGGGCAACCAAATTATATTTCTCCCCTTAACTTCTTTTGTGTCACATCTGAGCCTTTGTATAAACCATTCTTCTGCCTGAAAAACCATATTTCATTTCTTTTTTTTTCCCTTCTGCCTCCTCCCTTATTACCATTCTAATCTCAGCCCACAGGTCACTTCCTCCCGTAACCCTCATTTACCTCAATTGCCAGGTGACTCTTTTCAAGGCTGTGTTGCTCATTACATGTTTTGCTTATTTTTTTCCTCTTTATTTACTATCATGGGATTAAAAATCCCATGGTGACAGAAATTGTGTTTCACTTACAACTGAATTTCTGATGTCCATCTACGCTGACACATACAAAGCACTTGTACGTACTTGACCAATGTGCTAGTGGAGCCGTTGCTTATGTGAAGGCCAAGGGTCTGGGGAATGGAGCACCAAAATTCAAGGGCAGATAATTATCACCAATCTGATATTTTCAGGAAGAAACTTCTAATTGGAAATAGTGCTCCATTTTGCCTGAAGATCTTAAAAAATTTAGCCCCATAAGCGTGTGGTTTTATAACCAACGGTGTACTTGTGGGGACTAAGGAACAGACTATTTGAAACAATGTTAGACACTGTGCCAACTTAGCCTTATGCCATCTCTGGGCCATTTCAGTCTTCTGTGAGGGTCTGAGTGTACCTTCCTGGAAGAATCCCTGTGAACTCAGGACTGGTCCTGCCTCCTGAGGAAGTGGCTCAGTGAAAACATTATCAGGCTTTGCTTTGTCAGCCCTCCATAGACACACGGGGAGTGCTGTGGTCTTGTAGGTATCCTTGTGTTTTTCTAGATCCTTTTTCTAGTACCATTGGTGTAACTGGGTCTCAGAGAGTAGTTGCCCATGCCTAGGTACAGTGGGGGACTTTAGCTGAATATGGAGGTTTAAAATGTAGTTTAATAGCTCTTTTTCATTAAACTAGATTTTAAACCAATAACTCATACAATCCTTATGAACAGCCACATGGGAAAAGCATTGTTATCTCTGTTTAGGTCAGTTGACCAAGATTGCATAGCTAGGAAGTATAGAAGTTCAAGCTCACATCTCTTCCTCTCACTCAAGTGTATATTATTCCTCCTGTTGGGAACACTCTTCTTCAGATCATCTACACCACACTGCCATCTCCCACCAATTTTCCTGTCCCCCATCTAAATACTTCTCACCCTCAAGGCAATAGTTTGAATGGCTCTTCATATTGCAAAGTTTAAATGTCTAAGAGAGATTTCCCTTAACATGTAGAAAAACAAAGTTGTGTTTCCTGCCCTACCTCCGTCTTCCCTATCACATATTTGTCTAGATACCAAAATAACCCAGAGATAAGGTTCATGGTGAAATCCTTCTTATTATCTTCTTCCTGTGCCAACACCAAAACCTTTGAAGTCATCCTCATCATTTCTCTTCTGTCTTTACCAATTTATTGATTAAATCCAATAAGTCCTGCTCTTAAGATATATTGAAAATCTACTCATTCCTCGCATCTCTACTGCTACCCTTGTCTACACCTGGAGATCATTGCATTAGCTCTCCAAGCTCCACTTTGCTTCATCCTTCCTGCCCCTCAATTAATGCCCAAATCTTCACAGAGCAATCTTTAAAAATGTAAGTTAGATGATTCCACCCATGGAAGCTCCCTGTTTTACTCAGAAGTCAGCCCCAACCTCTGTGCTTCCTGGCTGCCTCTCTTCCTCTCTATCCATTTAGTCCTACCTTTACCAGATCTACTGCATCTTCCTAATCCTCAAAATATCAAGCATCCTTCTGACTCTGGGCCTTTGCACTTGTTTCACCTTCTAGAAGGTTCTTACTTCTCATATCTGCATTACTTTCTTCAGTTCTCTGACCAAATGTGACCCTATCAGAGTGATAATTTCTTTGAGAGATATATATATCTCACATCCGACTCCTGTATTTAACTCTGTAGTTTCTTCCTAGCATTTACTGCTGTCCAACCTATTATGTATTTATTTCTTTACAGCTTATCTCCCTATACCACAGGCTTTCCAAGGGCAAAAAGTTTTGTTGCTCTTTCCTGTATCCTTAACACCTGGAAGAGTGCCTGAAAAATATCTTTTAAGTAAATAAGTTTATTTAAACTCAAAATTCAGGGGCAGATAATTAGTTTAGGAATTTCCATTTTATGTTCCCATTGCACACCTTCATCTCATTCTTCAAATCGTTAGTCATAGTTGTTATTTGATAATGGTACCATATCCATTTTCCCTACAGAACTGCAAATTCCATAATGTCAGATAAAATCTGTGTTGCTTTCCACTGATTAGCCTGATCTCAACAGAGTGAGTTAAGTATGTAGGAAGTGTAATAAATATTACTGATTATAAAGAATTTTGCCTGGATGATTGGTGATGACAACATTAGCCAGAACCAGAAACAGAAGGAAGTGGACACTTGTCAGAGAAGATCAAGGATGGAGACAGACAAATCATAAGCAGATCCAGAGCCCAAGAAATATAAAGGCACTGAAGGTCTAGAGGTTTGTTCTTGTGAATATTGCTGATATTTTAAGCCTTAGGAAAGTATGAGAGTATGTAAGTATATATTTAGCCTGTGTGAATAATATTAGTAGTATCAACTAATGCATATTAAATACTTACTATATGCTCCACAGTTTTAAGTGTCTTACAAATATCAACCTATTTTGTTCTCACAGAAGCTCAATGCATGGGTACTATAACTGTACCCTTTAATACATGAGAAACAGAGACAAAAAGATGTTAAGGAACTTGTCCACATTCTCGCATCAGTCAAGTGGCAGAGACAGGCTCTAGATGCATCTTGCTCTAGAACCAAGATGGCTAAAGAAAACAGGGAGGAAGATGGTTCCTGCTAATTCCTTCCACCATATTTTAGTAAGCATTGATCAAAAAAAGTCATTTACAACTTAAATAGAAAAATGACTTTAAGGATTTGATACTCTGTCCTGAGAGTGTTCGGCCTTATTTTTATTAAGTGCAAATCTGTGAACTGGTTATGGCTTTGCTTAAGTTGCTCTCAGTACAGAAATGGTCTACAGATAATGTGAGAGCAAAGGCTTTCTATTAAAGCACCTTGAATTGTTCTTGGCAGCTCACCCTCCAAAAGGAAGGAGCAACAGAAAACTGAGCTGAAACATGCTTTGCATGCTTGCTATGCCAGCTGCCTGTCATGGTCCAAAATAGCTGAGATTCTCCAGAAAGTGTAAAACTGTCTTAAAGGTTCAATTACACTTTCGGCTTTTTGGTTTTCTTAAAAAGAAGTAGTTTAATTTATTCAATGTTGCTTTAAAAAAAACTGGTACTATATATTCTATTTTGAGTTGAGTTGGCACCAATGCAGGCTAAGGGGACTGCCTCCCACCAGACCAGATCGTGGAATTGCTTTAATGCACCCATTATCTATGTAAGTCAGAATTGATGTGGACTTTTATTTTGCCCACGTCTATATTTTTATGTTATGTATTGATACATTCTTGATACCATGCTAGATGTTTCTTTTTCCCAGAAGAACTGTAGATATACTGAATGGAACATATTCCTGTATGTGTAGTTGAAAATACATATATTGATGGCAAATCTGTTTATCAAATTTTTAAAGAAACATGATATTGCTGAATTGTAGCATCATCAGATAAATATTTGTGTTTGTCAGTAACTGCTTTATGGAGGACAAAAACCTTGCCAAATCTACAAAGACTGTAGACATTTTAAAATAAGACTCACAGAATTTGATTTCTAAAATTCCTGTGAAACAGGTCTGCAAGACCAACTGCTTTGCACCTCATTAGCAGATTTTAGACAGAGATCTTGCACCAGGGAGCCCCAACCAGCTGACCTTCCAGTGAAGACATGAATATTAAAGTATCCTTACATATAGGTTCTAGTAAAATCGAGTTTGCTTTTTAGTTTGGCTTTTTAGTTAGTAGTTCCATCAAGCAGTCAATTTTATCGGCATCACTGGGTGATTATTTAAAGAAGGGTCACTGTCATCTGCATGCGTGTGTGTGTGTGTGTGTGTGTGTGTGTGTGACAGAGAGAGAGAGAGAGAGAGAGAGAGAGAAATTACTAGCAGTCTTAACAATAAACTGTTAACATTGGAAGCAAAATTCCATCTCCACAATTTTTTTTTCATTCCTGCTTCATTTTGTAGTTTTCTGTTAATATTTAGAAGGGCACAAGAATGACTACTCAAAGATCTCCCTCTCTTAAAACATGATATGGATGTCCCTGCAATAGATAGGGCAAATACTGCAAGACTCCTGCTGTGTTTTTACTAAGCTCAGTTTGCTCTTTCCTGGGGCCTTGGAGAGAAGCCCATTTATTCGCTTGAGCATTCTGGATATCATTGACATTTTCTTTGACTCTGCCTCAGGCTGTTGTAGTGGTGAGGGCTTTTAACAGGAGGGTTAACTGCCTGAATGTCAGCAAGCTTCAACATCCACATGCTTTAGCAGCAAATAGATTCATGTGTTTTTCTACTTTCAGGTAGGTCTGAGAGCAAGTCACATATTAATGTGTTTTATGTGGGGATGGGAGCGTGGGGTGGACTTTGAAGGAAGTTTATGACTTGCTGATGTCCCTACATTTGAGTATTGGCAATTATACGCTGCCTGGAGTTTATGGTGATGGAAGATGGACTGGAGGCTCACACAGCATCCTCAATAATGATATGCTACCTTATATTCTGTGTTTCAAAGCCCAACTTGAATCCATCAAGCATACTTGTCAGGATGGAAATTGCTAGATCCATCTGAACTTAACTATTCTGTTCTCCAGACTCCTCCTGGCCATTAGAAATGAAGCCTGGCTGCCAGGTTTGTCTTGTTGATTGCTTCATTGTCTTCAGTTGAAAAACAAAGATGACAATGGGACCTTGCTTGGAGTGTTGTCATGGGGACACAGGGAGCCTCTGCTCGCAGAGAACTTAGACCAGCAGAGTTTGTCTGTTCAGTGCTCTCACCATCTTCCTCATCTTTCACAATTCCATCTTGTTCCTGGATGCATGCATATCAGCCGGCTGGCCCGATTTCTACAGGTGAAGCCGAGTTACCCATACCTCTCAACCCTTGGGTAGCAGAGTGGTGCTGACTTCCTTTTTCTTGTCATGACCTCAAATGCTGAGCCTGGTACACTGTAGGCTACAGATAGGTATAAGGCAGAGCCGTGAACAGTGGAAAAAATTAAGTTTCAGGAGCATGACATCCAGTTTACGCTTCTAGAACTCATGTGTGACCTTGAAAAGAAGAGAGAGGAAGGAAAGTATGAAGTATGAATATTCTTTCTAGCTCTTCAGGAAGGACTGCCCTGACTTGGAACAAAAAAATTGACATGTCTACACTCCCACCCACTTTCTAATTTTGTAATTTCCTTCCTTGCTTTATTTAAGGATGTACCTGACACTATAATCTATATCCACTTGTTTATTTCCCATTTCTCTAAGTAAATGAGTGCTTCAGGAAGAGGTACATTAGAGTGATTAAGAACATAGAATTCTTCAAATATTGCATGTTTTCTCTCATGTGGAATTAAAATAAAAATTTTAAAAAGATAACATGAAAATTGAAAGGGGCCTATTTGCTGGAGTATTACTCTGCATTAAAAAATGACAAAATCATAGAATTTGGAGGGAAATGGATGGCATTAGAGCATATTATGCTAAGTGAAGCTAGCCAATCCCTAAAAAAACAATACCAAATGTCTTCTTTGATATAAGGAGAGTAATTAAGAACAGAGTAGGGACGAAGAACATGAGAAGAAGATTAACATTAAACAGGGATGAGAGGTGGGAGGGAAAGGGAGAGAGAAGGGAAATTGCATGGAAATGGAAGGAGACCCTCAGGGGTATACAAAATTACATACAAGAGGAAGTGAGGGGAAAGGGGGAAAAATATAAGGGGGAGAAATGAATTACAGTAGAGGGGGTAGAGAGAGAAGAGGGGAGGGGTGGGGGGGAGGGGGGATAGTAGAGGATAGGAAAGGCAGCAGAATACAACAGACACTAGTATGGCAATATGTAAATCAATGGATGTGCAACTGATGTGATTCTGCAATCTGTATATGGGGTAAAAATGGGAGTTCATATCCCACTTGAATCAAAGTATGAAATATGATATATCAAGAACTATGTAATATTTTGAACAACCAACAATAAAAATTAATTAAAAAAAATAAAGTTAAAAAAAAAATAAAATAAAGGCAATATGAGAAATCAAAAAAAAAAAAAAAGAAAAAAGAAAAGGGCCTATTTGGAAAAAGAAAGATGGAGGTTTGGACAGGGAAATAGGAACATGTTATATTCATGTGTAGCAATATCAAAACTGAAACCTGTTAATTTGTTCAAGTAATATGTACTAATAATTATAAATGTAAAGTTATATATAAAAAAGAGTACTAAAATATAGGGCATTTTCTTTTTTTCCTGAGGTCTCTTTCTAGACTTGCAATGATGTTTTATTTACTATTTAACATATTCTCAAAAAAGAATAACTTGAAACAATGGAATGCCTTGATATTTCATCTCTTAATTGGATTTAACAAAAATCTCAGTGGATTGTTATGACTCTTAAAATTGTAGTAAAATGTGTAAAAAAAGCATAACACAAAATCTAAAGCAGACTGCCTGAGTGTGAGTTTTGATCTTGCACTTTGCCACTTACCAACCATATGAATTTGGGCAAGTTACTAACTTCTGTGCATCAATTTCCACATTTATAAAATGGAGATAAAATGAAGGGTCTCCTTCAGCATTACCTAAAACGTTCTTCCCCTGTCTGGGCTTAGTTCTAGGTGCTGGGGATGCAGAAGATGAAAGATAGAAATCCCTATGCATGGGGAGCTTAGAGTCTGATAAGGAGAGGTAGTCAACAAGCCAGATAAATAAGCAAACTGTATAGCTTATTAACTGGTAACAAATGTGAAGAAAAATAAATAGGAAAGGAGATAAGAAACATAGACAATGTCCAGTTTAAATCAGGCATCTGTGCTGCCCAAGAAAAGCTGTGAACAGAGGCTTGAAGCAGGCAGAGACAGAGACTCTGCTCAGGTGGATGCCTGGGAGCGAGAGACTCTGGGAGACTGGACTCTGCTCAGGAGAGGAACTGGAGCTGGTGGGTGGGGTGGACAGGGAGCCTCTCTCCTCACAGGTCCTCTGTGCTTTGCCCTTGCTCCTCACATGTTCACCTCCCCACATTGGGATTATATTTCGGTCATTCTTGTTGACCATTTTGACCTCTGTATCTTTGCTAATTGTTCTCCTCCAGTCTGTAATCTCCATCTCCATTTATTTATGCATGGCTTTGTAACGAAAGGTGCTAATAATTTTACCAACGTCAAGGGTTGTTGTGATGGTTATATTAATTTATATGCCTTTGATGATTAATTTCATCTGTCAACATGACCTAGACCAAAAGATGCCTGGATAGTTCCTCAAACATTATTTTGGGTGTTTCTGTGAGGGTAGTTTTGAATGACATTAACATTTAAATTGGTAGGCTTTAACATTAGATTAGATTAGCATTTTAATCAATAGAGCAGATCATCCTTCATAAAGTGAGTGGGCCTCATCCAAACAGTTGAAGGTCTTAATAAAACTAAAGACTGATGTTCCCTTGAATAATACAAATTTCTCCAGGAGATGGTCTTCAGACTTCGTGTGTAGCATTGACTTTCCTGGATCTACTCCTGCTGGTCTTCAGTCTGGAATTGCACCTTGGCTCTCTTCAATCTTGAACTTGCCAGTACACGCTGCAGATTTGGACTTGCCAGCCTCCACAACCGCGTGAGCCAATTCCTTATAATATATCTCTTTACATACACTCAGACTAATGCAACATTAAAGTCACAAGGACAATGGTTGGTGAATAGTAAAAGATGTGCCTGCTCTTATTATTATAAAAATATGAATATCGATCTTGTCATTTTCATTATAGGACTCTGAAGCCAAACACAATCTGCCTGCCTAATTCACAGTCATCCTTTAGCTGCCTTCAGCCCCTCGTTTTGGGACACAGCTCTCCTTCTGCATTCCCTGTTTTTTCCCTATCACTGCACCCCTCACAGTGAATTGTGCTTTCTTGACTATGGACCTGTATTCCAATACAGAATTTAAGCTCCTTGTGGGTAGATATTCTATCTGGCTTAGTTATATATTCCTGGCACTAGGTTTTTGACTTGCACATAGAGGCAACTCAATAAATATTTATGGAGTGAATGAATTAATTTGCTCATTAAATTATAGCCTATTCAAATAATTTATTTTCTAAAAAATCTCCAATAAGGAAAATTTATCTGAAATGATTTGACTCATCATGTATTTTACCCTAGATATAAACAAAGCTATGTGAAATTTAAGTCTTGTATTATCAACTTCCAATTTAGATCCTAAGGCTGAGATTTAGAATGGTTGTGTCAATGGAAATGCTAAAAATCAAGGACCACACATCACAGATGCTACTTATTCTGATCTAATGTTTAGAGCAAGACCAAGAGCTGGGGCATAAGTTTTCTGCTTACAGCTCTGCAGCTGACCAGATTAGACAGTCAACTTGCTATGGGTGTCTTCTCTTGGGCTTGATGATGATCATTTCAGATAATCAAAAGTACTGGCCCGTCTCTAAGTAGAAAATCCTATTTATGTGCCATGTATCGTATCATTTTGCCAGTGAAGTCCTCTTCTATATTTTGTGACAACTAGCTTGAAATAGTTGACAATCCCTAAAATGTGAATGCTTCGAAGGTGGAAATTAAATTCTGGTCACCTTTGCATTTCAACACACAACAATACTTAAATTTTAAAAAATTACACGCACACAAACAAGTTTTGGAATGAGTAATTAACTGAATAAATGCCTATCTAAAAATAGTTTCTTATCATCTTAACCACTCTTCTTTGCTGATCTGTGTCACTCACTCCATTTTAGAAGGAAATACTGGGTAGTGTGTGTGCCATGGTGGCAGGAGTAAGGACTCAGAGGCTAGGTGCTGTGGAGTTGGTGCCCCAGACTGGCAAGTTAGTAAAGCTCTCTAAGACATGCTTACAAAATTCAACCCACAGCATTCCTGTGAGGCTATTTCAAAGATTTACTGAGATAATCTTTATAAATTGCTGAGCATAGCATGTGGCATCCAAGCGGCTTCAATAAACATTGGCCATTATTGTTATTATTCTCTACCTGAACTGTTGCCAGTTTTTCCACAGGATTTAGGCAGCACAGTAAATATAAATGGATAATATGTTGTGAATATTTATGTGCCAAGCAATGTGCTAAACATTACATATTTTGCTCCTACCTAATCCTTACAATAACTTCATTTTGCTTTTATTATTTGTATTTACAGAAATTGAGTAAATAGAAGAGTGGGTCAAAAAATTAGTTGATGCCATGCAGCTGGTATGTGGCAGAACTGAGAACTGGACCTGGAAGCAGTGGACCCCTTTGTCTCGATCTCTCCTTTAAAGTCACAAAAATGATCTTTCAGTTGCCATTCTGTGGAGTCATTTGACCTCTTTATTAAAGTTCTTCTGTTTACTGGGCTACCAGAAATAATGAAAACAGTTACTAAAATGAGCTATTAAGTAAGCTCTTCTGTTATTTATTTTTAGCTCATGAGGTTTTTACTGTGACTTGCAAGCCCGATTGTATACAACAGTAAATAATCAGCTTTATTGTCCTTCTCTAAATATCTGAAATCTAACCACAACAAGGACAGAATTGTTAGTAGACATACTGGACAGTCAACTTCTGTTTTCCATTTTTATTGGCTGGGAGCATTCTTAGTCCCATTTAACAATATGGGACATGGTTGCATAGAAGGCTCAGCTTCTGCTATCCCCCAACTCCCTCAAAGAGGTTGCAAAAGGAAGTACAACTCCAAAGCTTCAAGCCATGTAAATCACTTTACCATCCACCTCAGACAATCTGCAACCTGGTAAATGAGACGTTCTTATTTTAAAAAAAATTTCCCTTTGCAGAAATTGTATCCTGAAATAAGAAATATTTTTTCAAGTTCACATGGCTGGTAAGTAATAGAAATGAGAATCAGCCTGGGAACCAGTGGTCCAAAGAAGCAGTGGAATAATACTGTAACATGTCAGGGGGTGCTTTAAGGCTCATGCCCTGAATTCTTGGACTGAAAAAATTTATTTTGTTCTACTCCTTTTACTTCAACCTATTTCTCTCAATCCTGCCCACCCCCACCTCTCCTTCTGTTAATAGGATTCTCTTTTCTTTCCTTAATTAAAATATAAGTTTCATGAGAGTAGAGAGTGGGTCTGTATCATTCCATAGAGTATGTCCAGAACCTGGAGCTGTACGTGGCTGTACAGTAAGTGCTAAATATGCTCATAAACTTGTTGAGTAGATGAGGGGCACCACCAATGGCAGAAAGCCTTAGATCCTCACCAAGACCTGAAGCAGATGTGGCTGCATCATGGGCCACTCTCTTCTATGCATCTGTACTTTTTGGCATGTGACTGTGCAGTTGTCCCTAGGAGTGGAGATTATTTCCCCACCCTTTCACTTTGAGTTTGGCCTCATGACTTGTTTCTGTCAATAGGTGGAGAAAGAAACAACATGGAGTCAGGTTGGAGATGAAATCTAAGAAGCCTTCTATTTTTCCTTCTTCCCCTTTGGTGCTTTTGCCATGGGTGGTACAAGCCCTGACCAGCCTGGTGTTCCAGAAAAGATTATGGACAAATGGAGGAGACAAGAACTGGCTGCTGTCATTGTGGGTACTTGGAACTCTGCTTCTACTAGCCAACCAGACAATTTACAGACATATTAGTGAGCCCCAAATACCAGCAGAGCCACTCCCCAAAGCCCAGCTCCTCAGCTGATCTCCAACTAGCACAGAGACATTTGAACAATAAGGAATTTTTTCTCCTTCTTCTCCCTCACTTCCTCCTCCTCCTTTTCCCCTGACCCCTCACCTCCTGCCTTCTTTTTGCAGTGCTGGGGATGGAATTTAGAGCCTTACACGTGCTAGGCAAGTGATTTACCTCTGAGCTACATTCCTAGTCCTTTTATTGTTTATTATAATCCACTGATTTGGGGGCTACTTTGTTATGAATTATTTTCACAGTAATTGTTAGCCAACACACTCAATTTATGGTTGAGAGTGCACCTATGAATGTATATAAAATATAATATTCTATGATATTGTATGATTAAAATATTGTCTGCATTTAGTGATATACTATTGGAGTCTACAAATTCTGACATAGGTAAAGACATAAAAATTAAACATACATATAATTAAATATATTTGATACATGCTAATACATTTGAAACTACTAAATTAAATTCTGCTGGAGAGTACAGTTGTATGGAAACAAACTTAATTTGTTCTGCTATTGCTTGAAATGATGCCCTGCATTATGGTTATTACAGCACAGCATTCCCTTGAATATTTAACATAAATGCCAGGATGCAATTATATATTTTTATTTTAGAAAATTCAATTGTGAACATTTTGTATTCTTATAAGCTGTATGGTGAAATTTTATTATCAACTTAAAGAAAGATTATTTCAAAGGGTTTTTGCATAAGAAAAGACTGTATAGATAAATTTCAGAGATTTTCTATATTACCTTGTAACCACTAGGAGTGAACTTCATCATTTCTTAGAGCAGAGGGAGCAAAAAATAAGCAAAAACCTGCTAAAAATGGCTGTAATATCCTGATAATTTATTCAGGTCTATATCCTGCAATGGTGAGCACCTTCCACATAGCTACACCAGCCATTTGGGAAAGTGATGAAACATGATTCTGCAGATCATCAAACTTGTTTTTAGTAATTTAAAATAAACAAGAAAAATGACCAGCATGTACAGGGCTTAGGAAGTTTTCAAGTGTGTAGGCTGACAGAATTGCTTTCATTTCGAGCTACATTGATCTTGTGATCTTATTCTTTCTTAAACTACTCCAAAACTTTTCTTAGCTAAAGTGGAGTTAAGCCAGATCATGGGTTGTTCTTCACTTGGTTACTCTTTATTTACATGCAACTTTGTAATGGTAATACTTACACAGACATCTACCAGCTGAACCCAAGAATTAACGCATTTCTGTAGATGCATATGTGCAGTATACTCGAGCCTTTCCATACTAGCTTACTTTTGTCACCCTACTGAGCAAGCTCTTCTGAGTTAACATAGCAGTTAGGGATCCAAACTAGGATAAAGACACTATGTCTCCAAAGACATGGCATTTTTTACAAGACATTTTAAGTAAATATGATCATGATTTATGATTATCCATATGCATTTTATTACCTATTACCATTTTTCTACAATTAATTATACTTTTTACTTTATAAAATCCAATAAAAAATTTCAAGCTCTATTGTGCTTGACAAGATCATGATTTGACAAGTAATCTCTTGCCTACAAATTCAAATTAAATATAATTCTCATATAGTGTTTTATTCCTTCCCTTTCTGCCCCCAGCCTCTTAAGCTAACTGATAATGGCAAGTGGTACTTTTAGCACATTGGAAAAAGAGCCAGGATGGTATGATTGGAGTGAATTCAGGTTCAGCATTCATACACACTTGTCCCAGATCTTTCATATGATTTTGGACTTGTAATTCCTCTCTTAATTTTTGCAAATGTAAAATGGTATGAATATTAAATTATCATATATACACATACATTTAGTTATTTTTTACATAAATATATAATGCTTACCTAACATTAAGTATGCAAGTATGGTGCTTGCTGAGCATTGAGACCATTTGTATGCAATAAGTACTCAGTTAATATTAGTTCTCTTTCCATCAGCACTGGATTCCTAAGGAAGCCAACTCATTATACATACATACCTCAGAGATATTGTAAGTTCAGTTACAGACCACTGCAATAAAGGAAATATCTTTTTGATTTCCCAGTACATGTAAAAGTCATATTAATATGATTCTGTATATTATTAAATGCAAGAGTGTTATATCTAAAAATGCATATACCTTAAATAAAAAATACTTTATTGTTAAAAAAATCCTAATGATCATATGAACCTTCATCAAATTGTTATCTTTTTGCTGGTGGGGGGTCTTGCCTCCTAGTTGATGGCTGCTTACTGACTAGGGGGATAGTTGCTGAAGGTTAGGGTGGATATGTCAATTTCTTAAAAAATAAAAAAAAAGGACAATGAAATTTGCAGTAATATTCATAGGATTTTATGGTAACCTACATAATTGCAGGGTAAAGATAACTTTAATCCTGTCCTTCAGAAATCAAGCCTCCCCAACCTCAGCAACCATTTCACTTGGCAGAGATAAGGATAGGTATGTCTTAAGGACAGGTTAAGTCCAAAAAGAGTCAATAAAGAGGCTGAGCTATGCACACTTGTGAAGCTGCAGTTTCTGTTTCTGCTGGAGGGTGAAATCTGCATGAACTGCAGGCCTCTGCAGCTGAGAAAGCCAGTTTTTTTCTCCACTAGTGTTGAATTACGTATTGCAACTCTTTATGGTGGGCTGTGTTTCCAGTATTGCAATTAATCCAGCAGCTCATTGCTAATTTCTTCTTTCTGGGTTCTTATTTTGCAGATTTAAAGAATGAAATCCACAGATGAGGATGAGTGAGTGTAACAGGAGCATTCATGCAAATGAGCATTCATGCAAATGTGAATAGAAACAGAACTCCCACTGGGCAAGAGGGAACCTAGTAGCCCTTGCAGCTTCAGTCAAGGTGTTTATTCAACACTTGGATCAAGGTTATTGGTCCAAATTTATGCTAATCATGGTTCGACAAAATACCAATGCTATTGGTTAGTTCTGAAATCCATTTGTA